>NC_038251.2:33704208-34004208 GCF_000004515.6 Glycine max
CAAATAAAGTTTATGCGTTATATATTTAACAATAAGTAACGGCCTATGCTATAAATCATTGCATATATTAAATAACGACCTATGCTATGCTATGATACAATTTCAATAGTAGTTAACATTTAATAATTGGAATTATCATACACATTTCATTTGACAATTTTATCTTTAAATTTCTTTTTAAATTTCAAAATTTTCTTCTAACTTACATTAACTTCCACTATTTTTATATTTTTTTATTCTTTCATTTTTTATTAATTATATTTAACTTCTTTTTTATTATTTAAAAAATTTAGAGACGTCTTCCCCTAGATCGGATAATGATTATTCATAATGGGTGTTTTTATTTCATACCCGATATTCAGTCCATAATTGTTTCTATTTGGGAAATGATTATGCATTATATATGACAGTTACGTTTTTATTTAACTGTTAATGATAAATTTGTGGAAGTGATGGAGAACCACGTTTATTTTCTTTTTTTTAGCAATGAGAGCCAAATTATCTTCATATGTTTAAATTTAGTTACGTACGTTTTTATTTAATTTAGTTTGGCTTAATAATTTTTTAAAAACTTTATTTATATAGGGTATTTCAATCATTTTTATAAAAAAATTAGAATTTAATTTTATAACATATCTTTATAAATAATGGGTGTTTTTATTTCATACCCGATATTCAGTCCATAATTGTTTCTATTTGGGAAATGATTATGCATTATATATGACAGTTACGTTTTTATTTAACTGTTAATGATAAATTTGTGGAAGTGATGGAGAACCACGTTTATTTTCTTTTTTTTAGCAATGAGAGCCAAATTATCTTCATATGTTTAAATTTAGTTACGTACGTTTTTATTTAATTTAGTTTGGCTTAATAATTTTTTAAAAACTTTACTTATATAGGGTATTTCAATCATTTTTATAAAAAAATTAGAATTTAATTTTATAACATATCTTTATATTGCTTACCATTAAAAATTTATATTTTCTAGTTATTTTAAAAATTATAATTTAATTTAATTTATATTGCTCATATTTAAAAATGAAGCACCAAATTATCTTATTTTTAGTAATTTAACATTGTGATTTGTAACATATATAACATATATTACATCATGTATTTTGTCTAAAAAATTATTATATATATATATATATATATATATATATATATATATATATATATATATATGACTTTAAGAAAGAGAGAATTATAATATATATATATATATATATATATATGACTTTAAGAAAGAGAGAATTATAATTAACATAAAATTTTAAAAATCTTCCATTTATTACATGATATATAACATATATTACATCATATAATATCATCTGTTTAGTCTTTAAAATAATCGATTAAGTTAATTGTATTAAAAGAAACCTAAAATTAAGTTAAGGACATATTATCAAATTTGGATTCTCAAAAATTTGTTGAATCAATTTTAAAATCATCATCTTATTTCGTGAATTAAATATCACAAATATCTTATATAAATATGATATTTTTCAGATTTAACATTTATATTTGATTCGAATTAAATTTTTAATTCAATTAATTTCAAAATAACGATTATAATTATCATTATTATTATTATATGTGAATGTATATATACATGATTTTGATGATGTCAAAGATAAGCGCTTCTCAAGTGTGATCCAAATCAAGAATTCAAAAATTCAGAAAATAACTCCCAAGAGTCACAACTCTTCAGAAAATAACTCTTGAGAGTCACATCTATTCAAGAGATTTTTGAATGGTCATCAAAGGCCTATAAATAGGTGACTTGGGATACAAAATCAAAGAGAGTTTTGTTTGTTCAAAATGTCTTATCCTCTCAAAAGGAAATGAGAGAGATTCGAAGAGAATTTCATTGCCAAATGCTCTCTCGAAAGAAACTCTTGAGCAAACACTTGCAAATCCATTAAGAGTTTCTACATGGACTTCAATTGTAATATCCTTCTCTTCAAGAGAGAATTCTTCTTTCTTTCTTCTCATTCAAAGAGATTGATTAAGGGACCGAAGGTCTCTTAAGTAGTAAGGATTCCTGAACACAAGGGATGAGTTATCCCTGTGTGATTCAAACTTTGTAAACGGATTTTTACAAAGGAAAAGGAAAATCTCAAGGGGGTTGCTTGAGTATTGAACGTAGGCAAGGACTTTGTCGAACCAGTATAAAAACTGTGTTTGCATTCTTTCTTCCCTTATCTCATTTATTTTGTTGCAATCAATTTTGTCTTGCATGTTTAAAGAACATTATTAAATTGATTGCTGCTTCTTCTGCATTCTAAGTCTATCCCTCTTAAGTTATTGAGGCCGCTGGTCCAACAAGTGGTATCAGAGCAAGAGTCTTGTATAAAGTTTAAAAACTTCAAGAATAAATATGGTCTCATCTAACTTTCCATTTCCTGAGAGAAATTCTATCAATAGGCCACATGTGCAAATGGTGAGGGTTATCATTATTTGAAAACCCGAATGCAGATCTTTATAGAAGCCATATATTTAAAGATATGGGAAGCCATTGAATTTGATTCCTTTATTCCTACAATGGTAGAGAGAAATACAACTATAAAAAAAATAGAGAAGAAGAAGATGATGATGAAATAAAAAAGAAGAAGATTCCTCCTTAGCCCCAAAATGTTGAATGCGATCAATCTGGGCACATAAGATTCAATTGTCCTGTCTTCAAAAGAAGAATAAAAAATCTGACAAGAGGAATTTCAAAGAGAATAAAGAAAAGAAATGATACATCACTTGGGAAGATAATGTCATAAAATTCTTCAAGTGATTCAGAGAATAAAATCATAAGTTTGTGTATCATGATGAAAAACTATGAAAACGGAGAAGAGCAAAGTCGATACATTGATAGCAATTTCTCCAAACACATGGCATGCATCAAAGTTTATTCATATTCCTCCCCAAGATAAGTGGATATGTGATTTATGAAGACAACAAACAAAGGACACATTTCTCCCCAAGAAAAATGAATCCTAAGAAAAATAAATATGTGATTTATGGAGACAACAAACAAAGGCCACTTGATCAACAAGCCCAACAAGTGATATCAAATGATACCAACAGGTCACTTGTCTTTGATTGATTACTTTTGATGCTTGTTTTCTACTTGAGTTTAGACTGTTCTTGATGATGGTGATTGAATTTGATTGATTGTGTTTAATGATTGATTGATGTGTTTGTCTTTGCTTGATTGATATTGAATGTTTGTTAGTTTGATTGATTGATTATATTTTATATTTGATTAATTGTGTCGGATGATTGTTTTTGATTGAGTTTTGATTGTTTTTTATGGTTGTTCCTGATTGAGTTTTTGATTATCTTTAAAGAATCTATTAAAATTTTCAAATTAGTTTCATATTTTAAGAAAACTATTTCAAATTTAGAAAAGAAAATTTTGAATTTGAAATTTGAAATTTGAAATTTGAAATTAAAATTTGATGTTGGAAGTTGGAAATGGAAGTTATTGAAAGTTGAAAGTTGAAAATGGAAGTTGGAAGTTGGAAATGGAAGTTATTGGAAGTTGAAAGTTGAAAATGGAAGTTGAAAGTTGAAAATGGAAGTTGGAAGTTGGAAGGGGAAGTTACTCGAAGCTGAAGTTGGAATTTGAAATTTAAAATTTGAAATTTGTAATTTGAAATTTGAATATATTTTTTTTAATAGAAATTATTGTGCATAATTAATTGATTGTTAATTTAATTAATTTGATTTGAAATATTTGATAATTGATTGTATTTGATTGTGTTTGATTGATGTGTTATTGTACTTATTTTTACTTGATTAATATTGAATGATTGTTTTAATGCATTTTGGTATCACTTGATTCTCATACATTACAACAAGTGGTAACATTTTTCTCCTTTCTATGCATAATTCATTTTTGATGTTGACAAAGGGGGAGAGATAGATAAAAGATATATGAAATCTTCAACTAACAAAGGGGGAGTAAAATTATATACAAATGGATATTTTTTTGTTGTCGTTCCTCCTATCCTACAGGGGGAGTAAAATTATATACAAATGTAAATCATGAAGATTTTGATGATGTCAAAAAGATCAAGCCTTGGATAATGAATGTCATCATCAAAAAGGGGGAGAATGTGGATCATGCATTGTTTTGATGATGTCAAAAAGAAATCACTTGATTGTCATCATCAAAAAGGGAGAGAATGTGAATGTATGTATACATGATTTTGATAATGCCAAAGATAAGCGATTCTCAAATTTGATCCAAATCAAGAATTCATAAATTCAGAAAATAACTCCCAAGAGTCACAACTCTTCATAAAATAACTCAGAGTCACATATATTCAAGAGATTTTTGACTGGTCATCAAAGGCCTATAAATAGGTGACTTGGGACACAAAATTAAAGAAAGAGTTTTGCTTATTCAAAATGTCTTATCCTCTCAAAAGGAAATGAGAGAGATTCCAAGAAAACTTCATTGTCAAATGCTCTCTCGAAAGAAACTCTTGGACAAATACTTGCAAATCCATTAAGAGTTTCTCCATGGACTTCAATTGTAATATCCTTCTCTTCAAGAGAGAATTCTTTTTTCTTTCTTCTCATTCAAAGAGATTGATTAAGGGACCGAAGGTCTCTTAAGTAGTAAGGATTCCTGAACACAAGGGATGGGTTGTCCCTGTGTGGTTCAAACTTTGTAAACAGATTTTTACAAAGGAAAAGGAAAATTTCAAGTGGGTTACTTGAGTATTGGATGTAGGCACGAACTTTGCCGAACCAGTATAAAAATTGTGTTTGTATTCTCTATTTCCTTATCTCGTTTATTTTGTTGCAATCAATTTTGTCTTACATGTTTAAAAAACATTATTAAATTGTTTGTTGCTTCTTCTACATTCTAAGCCTATTCCTCTTGAGTTATTGAGGCCGCTGGTCCAACAATATAAAGATAATTTCAATTAATAGTTTAGCAAATAAATGTCATATTTATATATGATTTGCATTTATATTATATAAATGAAAAAAATCACTAAAAATTAGAATGAATAAAATAATTAAAATGCTTATTTCAAGGGGTGGAATTATTACTCCAACAAAATTAATGTTATATATAAGAACTACTTTATTATAATGAAAATTTGTATTGAATGGAGCCAAAATTAATTTGAAATTAAGTTTTTCAAATAAATTTTTTATATAAACACCTGCATTTATATTAATCGATGTATTCACTAAAACTTTCCAAACATAAAATGTTTATTTGAAGCTATTAAAAATCTCTATAAAAAAAACTAACGATTCCGTAAATAAAAATTAAGTTAAAAAATAAAATTCAAACATAATTTTTTTATGTAATATAAAGAATTATAACCTTTCAAGGTTAAAAATTTAAAATGTGGTAAATTTAATATTATTTTTAAAACATTTTCCGTTAATAATTTATATATTGTTAAACTTTTGCATATATTAGTTATAATTTATATAATAATTGTGCAGCAATTACTCTACAAAATTATTCATGCTTATCGAACTATTTTAGATTGTCATATATATTTTTTTTATATCATATGGTCTATCATATAGTCTATTATTTACAAAGAAATAGTTAATTATAATTTAATATGATTTAATTTTTAATTGCGAGAAAGACATGGTCCAATCATGTTAAATAAAATAATTTTAAAAGGAATATTAATATCCCATGATTTCTTAACAAAATTTCATAGAATGAAGAACAACAAAATTATAAAATATCCAACATATCTAGACAACATAACAAAATATCTAGTTGGATAATCCTAAACCATCTATATATATAATGGTATTGTCTTTCTTTAAATCATTTGTAACATACAATTTAGTTCATTGTTCGATGAGTGTTGCACCTCTGATGCAACAACGACAAAAAAAAACCTTAATATGCATCATTTACAATAGCGACATGGATAGTTTTCTGATAATCCATAATTTACTTAACGATAGTTGCAGTCAAATTCTACACACATAAAATTAAGTAAAGATTAATTAAATATCTATATTAAAAAAATCAGACTGAGGAGAAAAAAATACCATTTTATTTGTGGTTCCAGTAAACTTATTCAAATATACAATCCATGATTTCATCCTCTAGGTTTTCATGTTAAATTTGGTGTAATCATGAAATTCTTGAGGCAAATGATTCACATAATTGAATATGATAGTGCTTGGAGTTGGATAAGTGACCTCAACCAAATATAAATCTTTCACTCTAATTTTGAAACATTTCCCACCAATGTACGTAGTAAAACTTTATCTAATAACCATCAAATAAATTATAAAACTTTAACACTGCGAAAATTTAACCAACACAATTTTAATATTTGTTTCAATCTTTTCTTTGAAAATAACGCTGATGGGAATCGAAGGATATTTTTCAATGGATGATAAAAATATATTAGGAAGTTGAACAAATTCCTTGAGCAAAACAAAATAATTTTAAATTAGAACACGTTAAAAGAAATCATAAAATCACAAATAATATTTAAAATAAAAATTTCATTATATAAAACATACTTACACATCCAGAAGATACCTCTAAATAAAATTTTGTGTTATTTAATTCTTTAAAAAAATGTTCATGCGGTCACCATAGTATCGCAACAGGATTAAAATCCATCAGATGGAAAAAGCAAAATGGCAATGGGTTACATAAGTTGGATTTATATTTATAGAGATATTTAATCCTATCATAAACATGAAATATTTTTTTTAATTAATTGTTAATTTCTAACAATCAAAACGTGCGGAGAATTTGTAACGTTTTTTTATAATGATTTTTCTTACCGTGGAGTGCATTATTGCATTTTTTTTTTAAATTTATAAATGAATTTGTAACGTATTTTTTGGGCAATGTATCATTGCATATATATTTTGTTCAATTACACATATGTTTATTTTTGGATTCCACATTAAATTTTTTTTTAGAACATCATTACAAACAAATTTATTACAGCGCATCATTTGTCCAAAATAACCCCATCTATTAACTTTTTCCCAAATCTACCCTCACCGATCTCATTATATATATATATAGAGAGAGAGAGACAGAATAGAGAGAGAGATAAACATGAGAGGAATTTTCAGTATAAAAAAAATATGAGAGGAATTTTGTTAATCTTTATTCAAAACTGAATATTTGCATTTACTACTCAATGTAGGCGAATTGATCAATAAGGGTTTTTTTTACAAAATATTTTTTAAATATGTTTCTTTTACAAAGTATTTTTTAAATACGGTTTGTTTTGAAAGATATTACATGGAGGGTTTGTTTTGGTCAGATTTCACCATTACTGTAAGCAAATCACATCCACGTGGCAACAACATGACATTTCGTCATTGACGTTGGCGAAACCCCTACACAACTGCGTCCATGGCATGCATTTCGCCAACCGTGTGTGCGAAATAGTACAACTTTTCAGAGCTTAGCTTTTCAGCAGCACAGGAGCTTTTCACGTGGTCTAACTTTTCAGGGCAAAGTTTTTATTTTTTCTATTTTTAAAAATCATAAACAAATAAAATATTATAAAAAATAATAATTATTTAAAAATATTTTTATATTATTTGCACGATACTATTATTTTTTAATTCAATTGCATTAATACTTTTATTTTTTTAAATTTTTTTTTAATTCTTATTTTTAACTAAAATTTAATTCCAAACATTTAAATTTTCTGAATAAAATTATATATTACTAAAATGAAAATTAAAAAATGCAAAAAAGTAACAAAATTATTATGTAATTGTATCTAAGTGCATGTTGCCTTTGAATAATTTTATTGGTATTATTAATGGTGTTGACTACTACCCTATTTTTTTTATTACGCTAGTGTTTTACCATTGTTAGAAAGTTGACACCAAACACAAATAAATTTCTTAAGTTAATTTAAATTTAAATATTTGGAATTAAATTTTAGTTAAAAAATAAGAATTAACAAAAAATTAAAAAGAAACATAAAACTATTAATGCAATTGAATTAAAAAAATAATAGTATCGTACAAATAATATAAAAATATTTTTAAATAATTATTATTATTTTATTTGCTTTCTCAACTCGCATGATTTTTTAAAATGTTTTACATGTAATATTTTATTTGTTTATGATTTTTAAAAATAGAAAAAATAAAAAACTTTGCCCTGAAAAGCTAGGCCATGTGAAAAACTCTTGCCCGGCTGAAAAGCTAAGCTCTTGAAAAGTTATACCTATTTCGCACACACGGTTGGCGAAATGCATGCCATGGACGCAGCTTTGGAGGGGTTTCGCCAACGTCAGTGACAAAGTTATACCTATTGCCACGTGGATGTGATTCGCTTATAGTGATGGCGAAATCTGACCAAAACAAACCCCCTGCAATATTTTTCAAAACAAATCCTATTTGGGAAATACTTTGTAAAAGAAATCCTTATTGATCAATTTGCCACTCAATGTATGGACATGTGGAGAGACTAGGAGAAGAAATAAAGAAAGAACTTATTCTGTTGAAGACGTAGATGCCAAACTATGGCAAGCACATATATTTATTTTCAGTTTACTTGACATACATTATTTATCATCAAATCACATATATAAAAATTTATGAACATTGGTAACAATTATTTTAAAAAGTCAAATTTATTTAGTTTTTATCTTATTTTTTAATTTATTTTAATCCTTTATCTTTAAAATTTTTTACTCTGATCCTTTATCTTTTTAAAAAGATTCAAAATAATTCTTTCATTAGTTTAAAATTAGTACCATTAAAATAATCTAATACCCTAAATACTGTCACAAAAAAAAAAAAAGCAACCATGCATAATGATTTCATCTTTCACAAATCATAATTCCCTTTTTCTTAAATAAAAAATTACAAACTTCACACAATTTAATTAACGATTTAGTTTTCGCTTGGTTTGTCCTCGAACCACATTGTACTGGGAGAGATGATTGTTCTGATACCATTTATAATGCCCTTGATTTTTAACTTTTTTGGCAGCTCTCATACTAAGATACTTCACGTGGTCGCACTCACTCAATATCCTTGTTGGTCAGAATCCTTTGTAGGTAGTCCTTTCCAAGATCTCAAAAATCAGTTTTGCCTACTTCTAGGATCAATAATTGACCTCACAAACGAACACAAGATTTTTCTACGTCTTTTGTTCTCACTCACATTGTAACGACCTGACTTGTTGCTACGATATCATTACTCTAAAAATCAACATTTCAAATTTAACTGAAAGTTCCATTAATTTGATTATAAAAATGGGGGTAAAATTGTTCGTGATATACATTCACCAAACAATGTACAAATACGTGAATAAATGCATACATACATACATACATATATACATACATACATATATACATACATATATATATATATATATTAAACCACTATACATCATTCACATGTCAGAACATAATTCAGTTTTTACATGTATTTAAACTTGAGATTTACATGCCCAATAAAAAAGAACTAAGGAACAAACTAAGGAAGAGTTGATAACAAAACACAACTCTCTCACAAAATTAATTTCAACGTTGTCACATCGGCTTAGCTGCTTCAACAAAAGAATCTTCCTCCAACATCAACTATTGATGCTCTTCTGATGAGCGAAGGTTCACGATCATCATAGATACCAACCACACAGTACAAAATTGCAAGGATGAGTTTATTATAAAAGATCAGCAAACACCAGATGACAATGATTAGCAAGAAAGCAATAACAATAACCATAATCATTCTCAATAATTCATCAGTTTAACATACACTTAACAAATTAGTCATCAACTTTTTCCACAATTCAAATCAATTATGCTCAGAATGATGCAAGTGCCTGACTCAACTTTCAAATGTAAGGTGGTACTATTCGTCAGGAAATAGCCTAAGTGTGTTCATATGCCACTCTCACTTAGGAAAACTATGTAGCAATTGTCGAGGTCACCCTGTTGTAGATAGGCAACTCCCCCCTTATGTTGATCAGCACAAGTCTAAAGGGAGTTTCAAACTGAGTGATATGTCCTCAAGTGCCAACATTTTTCCTCATGAAAAACCATAGGTACTTACTGACAAAGTTTATACTATTTATACACAATTATGCATTATGAAACATGGGCACCATCAATGCAGTGACCTTGAATAGTTACAAATTTTAAATGATCCTCATCCCTCTCTAAGGACGCTTATAATTTTTAAACCAAATCTCCTTCCCTCTCCAAGGATACTCAAACAGGTCATTGCACCCCTATGTACATACACAATATGTATTTATCTCAATGACATCATCAACATCATCTCATCTCAATGTCATCATTAACATCAACATCATCTCATTTCAATATCATCTAAATTACAAGCAATCACATTCCACATATATACATATAACTCATAATTCATAATATAAAAAAACTGATAGTTTACGGAAAATTCTAAATTAAAGAGGATGACTATGATATACAAAACAAACTCTTATGCCCATTTAAAATTTGATAAAGAAGTAAATAGAAGACCATATATAAATTTTTTGCCAGAGTTTTCTCTGTAATTAAGACTTTTCCCAAAAATTTCAATCATTACAGCAATAACACCATTCTCAATTTCATTCATCAATAGCAAATATATTTCATCCCATTATTTTAAAACACAGTTTTTCTTGAAAACCAGTACACAATAGGGACAAACATACAACCCCATAGTTGGGTTCTCTGGCCCCAACTATGGCATCAAAAGACGCAAACAAACAATAAACTCCCCTCACTTATCTATATTCTCCCTTTAGCTCCTCACAACATTGTTTTGAGATCTCTTAGGTTCACGTCCGTTAGTCCGAATGCAAATCTCTATATACCAAATTGAAAACAATTTAGTATAGATTTCAAAGACAAGGTTAACATTAACATTCGAGGTCAAATACCAACTCAAATATAAAAGGGACTAAAATGGTGTTTGTGGAGTCCACATAAAAAAGATGTCATTTTGAAATTCCGGTCACATCAATGTGATTGGGGGTTCAACGAAGGTGATCGAGGCTGTACCCGAATCAAATAAACATTAAAAATACAGTATCTAGGAAGTGATCCTAGGTCATCTCCTAACGAGCAATGGTCAACCAAATGTTCATAACAGATAGTAATAAAACAGTAACGAATTGGGGGGGGGGGGTTGTTTGTTTTTGTAAATTAAACAACGAATAAATTTGAATGAGAAAATATCAGAATTAAAACACGTTGTTTCCCCTTGATTCACAAGCAAGTCTCTTATCCTAGGTGTCGCAACATGCCCTTTTGCGGGCGAGCGAGGCGAGGCTTACGGGTGCGCTTTCCAAAGGAGGAAAGATGCGCGGAGTTGCCACCAACGTTTATTTGTGGAAAACGTCGGAAAAACCGAAGAAAACCGGTCAAAATGAAATTCAAAGTTCGGGAGTTGTATTTACGTTTGAGGAAAGTATTAGCACCTCTCACGTTTGTCTCAAAGGACAACAGCCTATTTTTAGAATTGTGGAAATTGTGTTACCTTAACTTTTATTTCTTTTTATTTTTTGAGGTCGACAAAAGCGGGGCTTTTGCTCCTACGTACCCTCCATCAAAGAGGAAATCAGACCTACGTAGTTCTTTCTTAAGAGTGAATTAAGCGATTCTTTTTACTTGAAGGGTGATCATTTTAAGGCGTTGGACCTTAAAAAATGATCCATTTACTTGATAAGGAAAACTGAGATGATAAACTTGCAAACCCTTTTTAGTGACTTTTTTTGTGGACGAGCTTGACTAGGCGGGTTGATTTTAGCCTTAGTTTCACTTTAGTTATTAGTCAATTCAATTAAGAATGAGAAATCCCAAAGAGAAAAACGTCCGATTGATTTTTCGCTTCATTTTACTAAAATGTATTTTTTGATTATTATATTATTTATTTTACCTTTTTTTTTATTTCCAATGTGGTTACGGCACGACCGAACGGTCGGAATTCATTTTAACAAGAATTAACGGATATTACAAATCAAATGATCGGTGAAAATTTATTTTATTTTTTGATTAGGCGAGAAATGACTTAAATAAATGACTGAAGCACGTCAAAAGGGGGTACGGAAAGTAAATGGAAACGAGAATAAAAGTACATGAAACAAATGGGGACCACCACGGGTATATAGAATGAATTGAAAAGCTCAGTTTGGGGTACTTACCAGTTGAAGATCGAAGAAAACGAAGAACGAACGCTGAATATCGAAGAACGGTTGAAAATCTTCGCGTAATTACCCACGGAAACGTTATGAAAGCACCTCGGCTTGGTTTTTCTTCACGGAAACAATTTTCCTCAGCAATTTTAAGAGAATACGAAGTGCCAAGAAGGCTGAACCCCTTTCCTCTTCACTCCTCCTCCTATTTATAGCAAAATAGGGGAGGAGCTTGCCACCCAGCTCGCCCAGGCGAGCAAGGTTGCTTCCTCCAAAAGCAACCACCTTCTGGAGGAAGAAACTGGAAGGCCCAAGTGGGCCTTAATGCTATTTACACCCCCCTTTTTACTAAATGCACCCCTTTACTTTTTTTGGTGATTCTTTTTCCGTAACGTTACGAAACTTTATGAATTTCGTAACGATACTTATTTTCTTTCCGCAAGGTTACGAATCCTTACGGATCATGTATTTACTCCTTTTTTATCTTTCGAATAAGTTACGGAAACTCACGGATTGCGCAACAATACTTCCTTTTAATTTCCGACGCGTCTCGGGACTTCACATATTGTGCAACAAAGGGTGCCAGGTATCTCAAAGCGGCCAATCAAAGGGTTCATGTCATCAAGTAATAATCCCCGGACGAAACTAGGGTATGACAGTTGCCCCTCTTTACTTACCTTTTACCGGAGGTAAGAGGAAAGTAAAGATAAAAACACTGATTTCGTCCGTCTTGCTTTTTCCGTGATTAGTCTATGACGACTCTCGTCTCCACTCCTTCTTTTTTCTGCACAACACAAAACAAAATACAAACAACAACAAAAACAACAATAACATAATGTACATGTTTGGCGAAGGAATCAATCGGGAAAATAACAAAGATCACATTTCCCAGTCAAGAGGGTCCGCTCTTGACGGTGAAGAACACATTGGAGAATGGAGGAATCAATCGAGAAAATAACAAAGATCACATTTCCCAGTCAAGAGGGTCCGCTCTTGACGGTGAAGAACACATTGGAGAATGGAGGATTCAATCGGGAAAATAACAAAGATCACATTTCCCAGTCAAGAGGGTCTGCTCTTGACGGTGAAGAACACATTGGAGAATGGAGGATTCAATCGGGAAAATAACAAAGATCACATTTCCCAGTCAAGAGGGTCCGCTCTTGACGGTGAAGAACACATTGGAGAATGGAGGATTCAATCGGGAAATAACAAAGATCACATTTCCCAGTCAAGAGGGTCCGCTCTTGACGGTGAAGAACACATTGGAGAATGGAGGATCCAATCGGGAAAATAACAAAGATCACATTTCCCAGTCAAGAGGGTCCGCTCTTGACGTTGAGGAACACATTGGAGAATGGATTCAATCGGGAAAATAACAAAGACCACATTTCCCAGTCAAGAGGGTCTACTCTTGACAGTGAAGAACACATTGGACTGGAAGATTCAATCGGAAAAATAACAAAGATCACATTTCCCAATCAAGAGGGTCCACTCTTGACGGTGAAGAACACATTGGAGAATGGATTCAATCGGTAAAATAACAAAGATCACATTTCCCAGTCAAGAGGGTCCGCTCTTGACGGTGAAGAACACATTGGAGAATGGAGGATCCAATCGGGAAAATAACAAAGATCACATTTCCCAGTCAAGAGGGTCCGCTCTTGACGGTGAGGAACACATGAACAGCGCTAGGCAATCAATTCATGGGGCTCCGAATAAAAGGCGAGAATGGAGAATTGCACTAGGCAATCACTACGCATGGCTCCAAACTCGTTGGTGGAGGAATCATGAACGAAAATCAATTCATGGGGCTCTGAAAAAGGTAGTTGGTAGGACCGAATGGTCCACCGTTTTTTTTTACCTAAAAAGGCAAACATGCTTTTTGCAAAGAAAAATAAATCATTCGCAAGAGCACCATATCTTAGAGAAACAACATACTCATGCCAAGGATAATCTTCCTTGTACCCGAAAATGAAGGGTAGGATGCCAACATTTAGCTTTTAAATGAACATTCAAGGGAAACATCGGGTTAAGCTGGAACTGGGAATGAATCACTCATAGTGTATAAGAACTCACACAGGCAAGTGTTTCACCCTATTCCCAAACCATAACTGCACCATGACTTTATTTTGCACACGATTTCCTATCGAATCAGAGATCAAACGCACGATCACGGATCAATAGGATTTTCTCGAGGGTAGTGTTTTTGGAGAGGAAGCTGAATGTTTCGGTCTTATTCTTTTTATGTGGAGCGGGATATCGCCAATCGAGAATGACCTTGAATGGCAATTCGAAAGGAAGAGACACCAAAAAAGGGTTTTCCTTCGCCGGCAGTCACTTACCTTGCCGAAAATTTATTTGGTCCGAAGATTTTCCGTTCCCTTTCTTTCATTGATCGAGAATTACTCTGTTTTCCTCCGATCTTTTCCCTTTTTACTTCCTTTCGATCTTCGATCGGGAATCCTTTTTTCTTTCTTTTTTATTGTTCTTTTCTTTGTTTTCATCTTTTTCTTTTTCTTTCTTTCCATTTCTTCTTCTCCATTCATTTCTTTGAGAAATCGGGTTTTAGCATTCTATTCGCTCTCCCTTGAGGAGATTCCGCTGTCCTTTGCTTCAGGGGAAAGGATGAGGATTCTTTTTATAGGCCAAGGTTCAAAATAGTCTAAAGTTGTGTCTCAATGGGGTCTTTTATCGTGGGAGCCCGATCTTGATATCTGGGGCAAAACAAATTCATGTGTCAAGGTGTCGGTCTCGGGCCAAACTTCCATATTATTCCACAAGGCACGCGCAACAATGATGATTTGGAAACAACGTGCAAAATTAGTCATGGCCACAGCCAGGTGGGCACTCAAGCATCCCGTTCATGGCATTGTGATACTACGGTTGGGAATTTACACAAACAGACCCAATGTTTCCAAATTATGTTCTTTCATTAGTTCAATGGATTCACCCGTTCTTATCTCGGTTATTCAGGAAAATAAACTCTTAGCGTCAGTCCCTTGTTTCCAGAAGATACGTTTGCTTTTTACGAATGATTTATGCTTCCTACGACTGTAACATGTCGACCTTCGATGTCTTCCTTTCTTTTTCCTTTTTTGTTTCATTTTTATATTCACAAAACTATACACCCATGGCCCTCTATAAGGAAAACTTTTCTTTGTACATCTACGTTCTTATACATGACGAACTTTTTTTGTACACGCATTGGAACTCTTTCTCTTTACGTCACACGGTCTATATACAAACCCTATTTACGTTCAAAGATTTTTTCGTTTTTTTCCAACACACACCTATGGTTCATACAAAAGTTTCTTTATATACACTCGTTGCTCACACACACAAGGATTTCTTTTCACACATTATTTACACACGCAAAAATCCTTCTATACACATTTTCCTTCTACATTCATATATGAGAAACATTTTTCTTTTTCTTTATATACGTAGACATTTATTCACAACGCTTCTTTCTTTTTATCATGATTTTGGTTCATTTTTTATTTTGGACGACATTCCTAAATGAAAAATTCTACGCGATTTTGGAACTTCAACAAACACTATTGACAACAACGAAGTAAATACTAACGTAACAGTTCAAACGACATGTATGCATAGAACAAAAGTCAATCAAAATGAAACAAACATTAGTCCCTCTAGTCATAGAAACAAGATAACATACAAATGATAAATGCTGGAACATACGAATTTGGGGATCCCACGGTCATGTGGCTCCGTATGCCACCAGACTCTTGGGTCACGGTAACAAAAGGTGGGGTGGTCGACAAAAGCAGGGCTTTTGCTCCTACGTATCCTCAATTTGTGATGAGGAACTCAGACCTGCGTAGTTCTTGATAACTGTGAGACTAAAAATAGTCTCGGTGTTTTCTTCACCAAAATGCGAACATGCTTTAGTAAAGAGACAAAACTTCCAACTGATCAGAGCAACATATGCTTTTTGGATGAAAACCAATGTGTCTATCGGGGAAGGAGAGTATGCTGATGAAATTTTCTCATAACCGTAAATGCGATTTTGGATGTTAGCATTTCGTTTCAAAATGACCATTTAGAGGAAGCACTGGGTTCAACAAAAATAGAAGAAAATCACTCAAAATGTATCAATCTCACACATGTAAGTGTTTTATCCTAATTCCGAACCATAGATATGTCATGACTTGATTTTGAAAATCATTTCCTACCAAATCAAAAATTACATGCGTGATCATAGATCAATAGGACTTTTTTCGGGAATGGTTTTTAGGTGGGGAACTTGGCTTTGAATGTTTTTGCCTTTTCCTTTTCTGTTTTTGTTTAGTGCGGGGCGAGAACGTTGCTAGCGCACAGGATTTTGGTTGGCAATCAAAGGGAGAGGACCACTTTAGGTCGTGGTTTCCTTTTTCTTGTTTACTTGGTGACAATCCTGTATTGTTCAGATATTGTCTGGTCCAAATACCTTTCTGGATGTTTCTTCTGTTTTCTTCCGATCCTTGATCGGGAATTTTCTTTCTTTTTTTTTTTGCTTTCTCCCACTCTTTGATTGGGAATTTTTCTTTTTTTTTTTTGTTGTTTTCCGAGGGCAAGGATTGACATTCTCACTCTGGGTCAAGGTTTATGATAAGTTGGGATTTTGGCTCAAGGCTTGTAGAACAGCTGGACATGATATATGTCAGGGTTTGGTTCGGTTTAAGGATAAAAGAGGATGTCCCACATTATTTCCATGACACAAATGCAACAATGATGATTTGGAAATTTTATGCAAAACTAGTTATGCATGCATCTACGTGGACACTCAAGTGTCAAATTTTTATGGTCATGTGATGCTAGGGCTCAGGATTCATTTCCTCTATTTTTAGTCAACCCAATGTTTCCAAAATATGTTCTTTTATCAATTTGTGCATTCATCCGAGTCCATTTTGGGCATTCGGGAAAATTTTCACAGCATTCACCCTTCAGGCGTATACACACATTTTCTTTCAAAAACTGGTTATGATCAGTGAATTTTTTCAAAGAAAAGCTGGAAGTTATCCTTTCTCAAAATCATGTTGGCTTTTCAGCTAGACAATATTTTACTTTTCTGTTTTCTGTTGTTGTTTTTTTTATGAGGTATTTTGCTACCTAAACATGTGTATATTTTTGTGAGGTATTTTTGCTATATACATGCATATCCAAGGTATCTTTCTACCTAAACATACATATATATGTTTTGTGAGATATTTTTGCTATATACATGCATATCCAAGGTATCTTGCTACCTAAACATGCATATATATATATTTTGTGAAGTATTTTTGCTACATACATGCATATTCAAGGTATCTTTCTACCTAAACATACATATATATATTTTGTGAAGTATTTTTTGCTACATACATGCATATCCAAGGTATCTTTCTACCTAAACATACATATATACATATATTTTTTTTGTGAGGTATGACTACCTTTCGAGCTTGTGCTTGTTTTATTTAAATTCCTAGGATCATGAGCAACTAGGTGTGTCCTACTATTACTTGAGAAACAAAGGTGATCAAACAAGCAGAGATTTAAAAGTTACTAGGTTGCCTCCTAGTAGCGCTTCTTTAACGTCTTGAGCTGGACGCATGATGGCTTGTCGGTCACGGACCTAGTACTTTGCTTACCTTTGGCTTTGGACTTGGTCACCTATGGGTCGGCCATGGGTCGTAAGCAACGCTCTAACCTTTTTGTGGATGAGCTAAGATGAACTCTAGAGGTGATGGCAGTGCATCTGTTGCCCGCTGTCGGCCATCCCCAGGCTGCTGTGGTGTTTCGCCCTGTGCCTGCCTGGGGACGCATTACTTCTTGATGAAAGCACGATTAGTAGGGGGCCTGATGCCCTTGCTGGAGGTCACAGGAACTCCGTAGAACTGACAGAGACCCGTAATTAGAGCTTGACAACTCCAAGACCCTGTTGGACTTCTTCGGGTCCACTGGGTGTCTTGCAGGCGCGATCCCTACAAACAATAGATGAAATCAGAAATCAGTTGAGCGAGGTGCATACTTACCTATGTCATGATGATGTGACCTTGCCGGGGGGAATGGGCACCCTGTAGGACTACAGAAGCCCGTAACCAGAGCTGGAAACCCCAGAGCCCTATTGGACTTCTCCGGGTCCACTGAGTGTCTTTGTGGGTGCGATTCCTACAAACAATAGATGGTATCAGAAATCAGTTGAACCATATGTATACTTACCTATGTCACGATGACGTGACCTTGCCGGGGGGAACGGACACCTTGTAGGACTACAGAGGCCCGTAACCTAAGCTGGAAATCCCAAGGCCCTGTTGGACTTCTCTGGGTCCACTGAGTGTCTTGTGGGCGCGATCCCTGCAAATAATAGA
Source organism: Glycine max (assembly GCF_000004515.6). Taxonomy (NCBI): domain Eukaryota; kingdom Viridiplantae; phylum Streptophyta; class Magnoliopsida; order Fabales; family Fabaceae; genus Glycine; species Glycine max. The sequence continues at coordinate 33,722,725 of NC_038251.2, forward strand.
TGACATCAGAAATCAATTGAGCCGTATGCATACTTATCTATGTCATGACGACACAAACCAACTGATACATCTGCAGGGGGAGATTGGCATTATGGTCGCTGGGCAGAATGTTGCTAAATAACAACGTCATCCATATCCATGTAAGAGTGGTCATGTTGGTGCGCATGATCCGCACTCGTCTTTTTGCAGCGGCACGGGTGAAATCTTGCCCCAGTATGCATACTAGATGCGTGATAGCCTCCCTCTCTAGATGTGCTCACACAGTTGGTCGCCCTCCAATATCAGGGGATGGCCCAGGAACTGATAAAAGGAAACTACTGGCCCCTTAACCGGGAGCGCAAGTCTCGGTTAAGCATCTAAGGGCAAAGAACCTTATATTCTCCTAAGGTGTGGATATGGAGCACACTGAAAATGAGGACGCGTAGCCCTCTAAAAGCGAGGGCGTGTAGCCCTCTGCAGGCGAGGATGTGCAGTCCTCTGATGGCGAGGACATACAGTCCTCTAAAGGTGATAGGTACTAGTACCCAAGGGTCCACCTTTATAAGAAAGCAAGAGATCGACTCATCGAGAGGGCCGGTCATCCAAAAAGATTGGACACGAGATGTAGGAAATCTATGCAGTTAACATGATTTTTAGGGATGCAGACGCATGCAACCTTTGTTGTGAAACTTGGTAACGCTGACCTCATATGAAAGAATGCAATGCAATGGAAAGTTGTACAATCTTTCCTTATTTTGTGATTTTGATTTTGATTTAATCTTTTTGGAAAACACAGATTGACTGTCCTTTTGAAAAAGGTGATAATTCATGCAACCTTATCCTATCTTTTGCAAATCTCTTCGAGAACTCCCTCAGAGTGTATGTTCTGTTTGATTTAGTCACTTGACCATTTTGGAGTGACGGCAATGGAGTCGTTTGACGTTTAATCAATCTATTGAAACTCCAGGGTTTGTCTCCCCCCTTTTTCCTTGTTTAAAAACATCGACAGGTGAGAACTTTTGATCTGCCCTTATGTTCACTTGAGGCTCATGCATGATGCCCCTCATTGCCCCAGTGTAAGGCTTTGAGGTACCAATTGTTATCTTTCGTCATGACCTTGTAGCAAGGAATCTATTGGGTGAGAACTTCTAATCTGCCCCTAGGTTCACTTGAGGTTTTTGCATGGGGCCTTTCATTGCCCCAGTGTAAGGCTTAGAGGTACCAATTGTTGTCTTGTTTTCACAACCTCGTAGTGAGGAAGAATGAAAGAAGCAGTTGATTCTTGCAAAAAGAATTTTCCAAGGACGAGAAATAGTTGAAATATTTTCAGTTGATGGATTAAGTCAAATGACTCCTATGTAGAAGCAAGATGTTTTGATGTCTTGATGATGCTAAAGGATCAAGTGCTTCTAAGTTTTATTCAAGACAAGAATCCAAGAAAATCAAGATATATGATCAAGTTGATCTCTAGAATCTTTAGGAAGAAGTTTCCAAATTGAAAAAACAAAAGGTTTGACCAAAGAATTCTATTATTTCAAATTGAGATTTGCTCTCTGGTAATCGATTACCAGCAGCTGAAAATGTTTATAACAGTCACTAGAAATTTGAATTCAAAATTTATAACGTGTAATTGATTACACATGAATGGTAATTGATTACCAGAGGGGATTTTCAGAATATAATTTCCAAGAGTCACATCTATTCAAATGGTTTATGAACGACCATCAAAGGTCTATTTATATGTGACTTGGAAACACGAATTTAACGAGAGTTTTCATTGCCCAAAAAGTTTTATCCTCTCAAAAGATTAAGAGTTTTTCTAAACTGAAATGTCTTTATCCTTTCAAAAAGATTCCTTGGTCAATCACTTGCATATTCAATAAAGAATTTTGATTGATCTTCATTTTACAATCTATCTCTTTTAAGAGAGATTTCTTCTTCTCTTCTTCTTATTTTTGAAAAGGGATTAAGAGACCGTGGGTCTCTTTACGGTCTCTTGTTGTAGAGGATTCTTGAACACAAGGGAAGGGTTGTCCCTGTGTGGTTCAGACTTTGAAAAAGGAGTTTTACAAAGAGAGTGGAAAATCTCAAGTGGGTTGCTTGAGGACTGGACATAGGCACGGGAAGTGGCCGAACCAGTATAAATCAAGTTTGCATTCCTCTCTTCCCTTAAACTTCTTTTATTTATTGCTATTTATCTTTTGCTTTAAAGAAGTTTATTTTGAATTGTCTTTTGAGTAATTCATGTTAAGGGTGCATTGTTAATCCGAAAAGAGAGAGTGAAAGTTTAATTGGGGAATAGTCTTCGTATCTTAATTCAACCCCCCTTTTTCTTAAGGTAACTGAGGCCATTTGTCCAAGATCCTATTCTTGATAACTCACTTCTCTCTAAAAAGACAAACTTTCCAAAATGATAAAATGAGGTCACATGAACGTCTTGAAAACACAGTCAATCAAATGCTTTTTTTTCTTTCTTTTTTTTTTGAACTTTTTTTTTTATTTTGAAACTTATTTGTTTTGAACTTTACTTATTGTTTTACGGCAGCCCCACCAATGTGCAAGACGAGTAATCTCTTATTGAAAGGTCTTGGAATTCCAAACTCAGGAGCACAGGTCGCTTGAGCAAACAAACCAATGGCTTGCACCCACATTCCGGTGAAAGTTGAATAAGCAAAGATGCGTTTATGAGAGGATGAGGGACAAAGATATCAACTTTATCCATTTCATTTAACATTGTAACTGTGGTTTACAATAATGGTACAAACTTGAAAATCCTGATGAGTCATTAGAGACATCTAACAACAGCTTTCAAAATTGCCCCATGTGTGGCATCTCTTGTCAATGTCAGGATTTACACGCGATTCTCCTCAAATTTCAGCCAGCCCGCATCAATTAGACTTTGCACCTCAAAGCCCTACAATGCTCAATGGAACGCCTCGGGGCTTCTCCGTGACAAGCACACGTTGCGTTCGAGTCGTATTCTCGGAGAAATGGAGGTTGATGAACCTTGGCTAGGGTTATGGCTACCATTGAATTATCAAGTAGATATGGGAGCAAGTCAGCATAGGACACTGGAATTGGGGTGAATTCTACAGGCTTTCTCATTGCAAAATTCATTTCTTGGTTGGTGTTTTTGGTTTGTGCTAAAGGCGGTGTTCTTCATTGGAAGTGCGGTAGACAGACTTTGTGGTTGATTTAGGGATTGCCTTTGTGGATAACTGGGCGGTGGGTAAGGAGAAGTTTTGTTATTGGCTGAGTAATGACATTGTTGGGTTGGTGGGAAACTTGGCTGTATAGGAATGGCAGTCACAGCATGGGCTTCTCCCTCATTCTCACCCTCTTCATTTGCCCTAGTTTTTTTTGGTATTTATCAAAGCATGATGATCAGATTTGCCTCTTTTTAGACCCGCTTTGATCCTTTCATCGGTGAAGACCATATCATCAAAGCTTGAAGATGTGTAGCCCACCATCTTTTCATAGGAAAATACTGGTAATGTGTCTACTATCATTGTCATCATTTTTTTCTCCGTCATTGAGGTGCCACTTAAGCTGCCAGGTCTCTCCACCTTTGGGCGTATTCTTTTGAAAGATTTGTGCCCCCCTTTTGCACATGTTCTGTAGTTGCATCCTATCCGAAGACATTATACTGACACTGCCTAACGAAGGCAACCACTAGGTCCTTCCAAGAATGGACTCGGGAAGGTTCCAAGTTAGTGTACCAGGTAACAGCTACCCCAGTAAGACTTTCTTGGAAGGAATGTATCAGCAATTCCTCATCTTTTGCGTATGCCCCCATCTTCCAATAATACATCTTTAGATGGTTCTTGGGGCAAGTAGTCCCCTTGTACTTGTCAAAGTCCAGCACCTTAAACTTGGGAAGGGTGATGATATTGGATACTAGGAACAACTCTTCTAAGTTAGCAAAGGCATAATCTTCACTTCCTTCAATGGCCCTGAGCCTTTCCTCTAGATGATCCAACTTTCCCATTTCTGCCATAGCATGAGGGTTTTTACTTGTTGTGGAATGCAAGAGGTGTAGCTGGGGGTGATACTAAGGGCCTTCCGAAGTGTTTTCAAAGGGTATACCACCAACTGCTTGCCCTTCAGTGGCATATCCGAGCCAAGGCTCGAAGTCGGCTAGATTGTGATGGGGAATTTCATGTGTCTCCCCCACGGTTTAAGAGACATGGGCATGATCAGTTTGGGGTTGTTGGCTCTCAATGGGTATAGGAGTGGAGTTATTGGCATTTTTATTGGGAGTGTACGCCACATTGGGTGGCGTATAGTTGAGAGGCAAGCCATATGGCGGGAAGGCGTGCTCGTTTTGAATTTGCACATCATGGGGGCCGCCCGTACTTCCCAAATCTTTGCCTACCATATCTGAGGTTGGATGATTCATTTGGTTGATGTCGGATGGGGACATCGGGTTCACCTTAGCAACAACGCTGGTAGCGGCAATTGCAACCGCATTGGCTTCCATTATCTTCTTCATGCTCCTCATGGCCTCCATCATTGCGACCATTTGCTCTTTCATGGCCTCCATGTTGGCCTCCATCTACTCTTGTACCTCCTCCGCTTTACCCATTACTCTAGCTCTAGCACGGGTTCGATAAGGGCACCGTAAAGCATGTTTTTTTTCTTTTTTATAACAATGATTAAGTTCTTTTTTTTTTTTTTGGAAAGAATGCAATGAACAATGCAACCAATGAAAAGCATGGATGTATGCGAATGATGCACAATTGAAGTATTATGAATTTTTACACAGGATATGGGGTTGAATCAATTTAGATTTTCAACATGGTCCATGACATCTTCGTCAAGGTGAAACTGGAAGTAACAGGGACATCGACAGCCCTAAATGTGTTTGGCAGTAGACAAAGCAGTGATGTAACACGATCCATCTTTTGTCCCAATTTTTTGCAAGATGGTTACTTCCATAATTCAACTTGACTCGATGAACCTTTCCGTAAAAGCACGAGCTTGGTTCAACCCCATAACCCAGGGAATGGCAATTTTGATTGCCAATACTTCATCGACATTTCATAGGGATGAAAGACTCGGGAATACGCATGCTATGCATGGGAAATGTAATTATGAGATTGAGATGTCCAAAGAAACATCCTTTCTTAGTTAACCATGCATTAGGTACCATGTTCAATCATTTTGTTTTTAAGTGAAATGGGTTTATGATCCCAACATGGTTGGCTCATGGTACCGAATATATGCAACTAAGAATGCAGCGTGAATTTTCGCACTTTCTTTTTTGTTTTTGTCTTGCAGAGGAAAACGCAAGGGTCACGCATGAGCAAACATGAAAACAATTGGTATGCAATTTGTAGATCAAAAATTTTGTTGAACGCATATGCATGATGATGCAATGACCCATGCAAAATGTGAGGTTGGAATGTGATAACGGACAAATGCAGGAACAATATGTTCATTATGATGCTGAAGAGATGTTTATGCGATGCATGATATGAATGCATTTACGGACACGAGAGCCCGGAAAATCATCTCTCCTTACTTGCCATTTGGGGGTGCAGTGCCCCATGTGTGCAGTTAAGAAGACGATTTGGATCTTCCGACTTCCCACGACAAAAGACGAGACCCACATACAACGCATGTGTGACGGCATGATGCAGATGCGCAAAAGCGCAACAGGGGATTACACAGCATGGCAATATCCTCAAATAATCATACAACAAAGGCGTACATGACCTTTAGGTTATATGCATGACAGTGTTTAAAAGGCACGCAGCGTGTTTGCTTCGTGCCCCTATTTTAGGGACCTATAGGATAATATATAGGGGTCTCTAATAACTACTCCCAATGATTCATAACTCACATGGCTGTTTTCTAGAGGTATCATCACTCAAGATAATAATATTGTGGCGGTATGGAATACCAGCGACAATATATTATAAAGAGAGAAAGCTCTAGACGAGGTTTCACTATTATCAAGCAAGTCGGAGACCTAGCATGATCATAGATTCACCTCCACTCCTTAGATTCCCATGAACCCGGGTATAGGGCCCCCTTTTTTTACTCAAACCTGTGGGTGCTTAGAATGCAGTGTAAAAATGTGGAAAAGACAGCAGTTATTACATTTTACACAGTTCAACAAAATGCACACACAAAGTTTTCACAATTCCACAATTCCTTAAAATAGGCCTAACTCACAAAAAACAATCCCCAGTGGAGTCGCCAACTGTCGCAACATGCCCTTTTACGGGCGAGCAAGGCGAGGCTTACGGGTGCGCTTTCCAAAGGAGGAAAGATGCGCAGAGTCGCCACCAACGTTTATTTGTGGAAAACGTCAGAAAAACCGAAGGAAACCGGTCAAAATGAAAATTCTAAGTTCGGGAGTTGTATTTACGTTTGAGGAAGGTATTAGCACCTCTCACGTTTGTCTCAAAGGACAACAGCCTATTTTTAGAATTGTGGAAATTGTGCTACCTTAACTTTTATTTCTTTTTATTTTTTGAGGTCGACAAAAGCGAGGCTTTTGCTTCTACGTACCCTCCATCGAAGAGGAAATCAGACCTACGTAGTTCTTTCTTAAGAGTGAATTAAGCGATTCTTTTTACTTGAAGGGTGATCATTTTAAGGCGTTGGACCTTAAAAAATAATCCATTTACTTGATAAGGAAAACTGAGATGATAAACTTTCAAACCCTTTTTAGTGACTTTTTTTGTGGACGAGCTTGACTAGGCGGGTTGATTTTAGCCTTAGTTTCACTTTAGTTATTAGTCAATTCAATTAAGAATGAGAAATCCCAAAGAGAAAAACGTCCGATTGATTTTTCGCTTCATTTTACTAAAAGGTATTTTTTGATTATTATATTATTTATTTTACCTTTTTTTTTATTTCCAACGTGGTTACGGCACGACCGAACGGTCGGAATTCATTTTAACAGGAATTAACGGATATTACAAATCAAATGATCGGTGGAAATTTATTTTATTTTTTCATTAGGCGAGAAATGACTTAAATAAATGACTGAAGCACGTCAAAAGGGGGTACGGAAAGTAAATGAAAACGAGAATAAAAGTACATGAAACAAATGGGGACCACCACGGGTACATAGAATGAATTGAAAAGCTCGGTTTGGGGTACTTACCAGTTGAAGATCGAAGAAAACGAAGAATGAATGCTAAATATCGAAGAACAGTTGAAAATCTTCGCATAATTACCCACGAAAACATTACGGAAGCACCTCGGCTTGGTTTTTCTTCACGGAAACAATTTTCCTTAGCAATTTTAAGAGAATACGAAGTGCCAAGAAGGCTAGCCCCTTTCCTCTTCACTCCTCCTATTTATAGCAAAATAGGGGAGGAGCTTGCCACCCAGCTCGCCCAGGCGAGCAAGGTTGCTTCCTCCAGAAGCAACCGCCTTCTGAGGAAGAAACTGGAAGGCCCAAGTGGGCCTGATGGCTATTCACACCCCCCCTTTTTACTAAATGCACCCCCTGTACTTTTTTTGGTGATTCTTTTTCCATAACGTTACGAAACTTTACGAATTTCGTAACGATACTTATTTTCTTTCCGCAAGGTTACGAATCCTTACGGATCATGTATTTACTCCTTTTTTATCTTTCGAAGAAGTTACGAAAACTCACGGATTGCGCAACAATACTTCCTTTTAATTTCCCACACGTCTCGGGACTTCACATATTGTGCAACAAAGGGTGTCAGGTATCTCGAAGCGGCCAATCAAAGGTTGCATGTCATCAAGTAATAATCCCCAGACGAAATTAGGGTATGACACTAGGTTGCGAAGATTTATCCTTTATCAGTTCAACCACTTAATCCAACCCTAAATTAAATTACTAAGCAAAATTTAACATAAGGCATTCATTATGTGATTAAGCAACACATACACCAATTAATCATGAATGAAATTGATCATTAAGCATGAACATAAATTAAGCGCAGAGACAATTAATCAAGCACTAAGCATGCATGCATTAATAACAACAAAGACAGAGTAATTGGTGAAGAGGAAAAACTAATCAGAATGCAATAGTAATAATAAAACCTCAAAGAGAGTTGTGCTTGATCGTCAAGAGAAAACAACGCTGGAGACTTAGCCTTCCATTAATCAGTAGAAAATGAGATTGCAGATTGAAGCAAAAAATGAAACTTTATTGCTACGTGAATAGTAAAAACTGGAATTGCAAAACCTAAAATTATTCTTTCTCCCCAAAAACGAAAAGTAACTAAAACGAAAAAAAAAAAAAAGAGGAGAGGAGAGCTAAAACTAGAACCTTGGTGTTGTTATATAGTCATAAGCCCCAAAGCTTACAAATCGGTTTTAAGTCCAAACCCATAAATAAAATAAAATCTAGATAAGATAAGATAAGACAAAATCTAGATGAAATAATATCTAGATAAGATAAGATAAGATCTAAATGAAATAGTACCTAGATGAGATAAAATCAAGATATGATAAGATAAAATCTAGATGAAATAATATTTAGATGAGATAAAATCTAGATAAGATAAGATTTGGTAGAATAAAATTGTCTGCTCTCTTCAAGTTCAAGTCCAATTTCGGATTCAAGCCCAATTTCTTATAATTCTCTTGAAATTAAATTAAAAACACAAAATTAATCCAGTAGGCCCAAATGATAAAACTGCATAATTAATTTAACAACTAAGGCTAATCAGTAATTAAAATGGTGGCAAAAAGGGTTAAGAAATATGAGAAAATGATGACACATCAGAAGGTCATGAAAATGACATCAATTTTACAAAAAGAAAACTTTTACAACGTCTCAATTTCAAAGGTTTTTCAAAGGAAGTGTAAAAACATCCAATGATGGTACCCAAATCATAAAAGATACTAAGAAAGACTCAAACTAACTAGAATAAGGCATAGAAAACACGGTTACCTCAAAGAAACCGCGAAGGGAGGGTCGAAGGCTTCATTCTCTACTGAATTCTCAAGTTGAGTATTAGAGGTTCCGCTCCAATTAAAGTGTTCCTCTCTGTGCGATGGTCCGGTGACAAGCAGCGATAGCTCGTGGCGGTCACCAGTGGTCGTGGGTGGTGGAGGAAAAGGTTCTAGGGTTTCAGTGAGAGTTTTGGAGAGAGAGTGAAAATGCATCATTTCTCACTGTTGGTCATACTTTTTAACCTGCAAGACTCGCCCGAGTGAAATTTTGCTCGCCTGGGAGAGCTAGCCCAACTTAAACACATTTGGGCGAGTTATGGGGGAATCCCTACTCCAACATATTTCACTGCTTTTGTGCAAAGGTCATATATCACGCTCCATATGTTATTTCCCAAATCCTAACAGTCAAAACATGAAGACTTGGGTTGCGAGCCTACAATCCAAATTTGAAGGTGATCCAATGGATAACAAATATGAGATCATGGTTTTACTGAAATAGGTTTTGGGTCAATCTCAGAATCACTCAGTTCCAACACAGATCAATCAAATTCCACATAATCTAACATCCTCACCAAGCAGTTGCACAAGGATAATTCACACACTTTAACTTAATCCAAATCAATCAAGTAATTAAATAACACAAGAAATGCATCAAACATTTATTTTCGGCTATCAAAATTTCAGGGCGTACACACACGTTTCATGAGAAACTTCCCAGAAGATCACCCCCATAACTATTCCAAGTCAAGCACATTTAACTATGAATTTCTTAAATGATGGGCTATCAAAAAATAGATGCATCTTATTGGTATAGATAGTACCAATTAATTTCTTTAAGTCATCCTCTACTGTATAGTCTCATACATGTACAACTCTGGATCCCTTTCATTCTGATGTGATTCGATCGAGTTGTTACATGCCCACCATTTTTCGCTTGGTTCATCCTTGAACCACACCGTCCTGGAAGAGATGTTTGCTTTGATACCATTTATAGCGCCTCTGATTTTGGACTTCTTGACGGCTTTCCCACTACGATACTTCACACGGTGACACTTCACTCAACATCCTTATTAGTCAAAACCCTCCATAGATAGCCCTTTTTGAGACCTAAAAAATCAGTTTTATCTACTTCCAGGATCAATGATTGACCCCACAAACCCACACGAGACTTTTCAGCATGCTTTATCCTCACTCACACGCGTTTCTAGAAACTTCCCAAAAGGTCACCTATCCCACAACTACTTCAAGCCAAGCACACTTAACTATGAAGTTCTTAAATGATGGACTATCAAAAAGTAGATGCATCTTCTTGGTATAGGTAGTATCAATTAATTCTTTTAAGTCATCCTTGGTTGTACAATTTTATACCTGCACAACCTCTAGATCCCTCTCATTCTAGTATAATTCGATTGGGGTGTTGCATGTCCACCAACTTTTGCCTGATTTATCCTTGAGTTACACCGTACTAGGAGAGAGGTTTGCTTTGATACAATTTGTAACACCCTTGATTTTCAACTTCTCAAAAGCTTTCACATTACAAAACTTCAAGTAGTGGCACTTCACTCAACATCCTTCTTGGTCAGAACCCTCCATAGGTAGCCCTTTCTGAGACCTCAAAAATCAGTTCTACTTGCTTTTAGGATCAATGGCTGACCCCACAAACCAACACGATACTTTTCAGTGTGCTTTGTCCTCACTCACATGCTTTTTGGGAGATTTCCCAAAAGGTCACCCATCACACAATTACTCCAAGCCAAGCATGCTTAACTATGAAATTCTTAGGTAATGGACTATCAAAAAGTAGATGCATCTTATTAGTATAAGTAGAACCAATTAATTTCTTTAATCCATCCTCAAATGTAGGATCCCATACCAGCACAACCTCTAGATCCCTCTTATTTTGGTGTAATTCGATCAAGGTGTTACATGCCCACTAACTTCCGCCTGGTTTGTCCTTGAACCACACTGTACTAAGAGAGAGATTTACTCTAATATCATTTGTAACACCCCTAATTTTCAAATTCTCAGAGGCTCTCACACTACAACATTTCACATGGTGGTACTTTACTTAATATCCTTGTGTGTCAGAACCCTCTATAGGTAGCCCTTTTCGAGACCTCAAAAATAAACTTTGTATGCTTCCAGGATCAATGATTGATCCCAGAAACCAACATGATACTTTTCAATGTGCTTTTTCCTCACACGCTTGCAGAGAAACTTCCTAAAAGGTCATCCATCCCATAACTAATCCAAGCCAAGCACGCTTAACTATGAAGTTCTTAAGTGATGGACTATCAAAAAGTAAATGCATCTTATTGGTATAGGTAGTACCAATTAATTTCTTTAAGTAATCCTCAATTGTGCAGTATCATACCTGCACAACATGTAGATTCGTCTCATTCTAGTGTGATTTGATCAGGGTGTTACATGCCCACCAACTTCTACCTGGTTTGTCCTCGAGTCACATCGTACTGGGAGAGAGGTTTGCTCTGATACCATTTGTAACCCCCCCTGATTTTCAACTTCTTAGAGGTTCTCACACTACTACATGTGGTGATACTTCACTCAACATCCTTGTTGGTCAGAACACTCCGTAGGTAGCCCTTTCCGAGAGCTCGGAAATCAGCTCTGCTTGCTTCTAGGATCAATGATTGACACCACAAACTCACATGATACTTTTTAGCATGTTTTTTCCTTACTCACATGCTTTTCAGGAAACTTCCCAAAAGGTCACACATCCTCATAACTATTCCAAGCCAAGCACGCTTAACTATGAAGTTCTTTAGTGATGGGCTATCAAAAAGTTGATGCATCTTATTAGTATAGGTAGTACCAATTAATTTCTTTTGGTCATACTCAATTGTACAATGTCATACCTGCACAATCTCTGAATCTCTCTCATTCTGGTGTGGTTCAATCGAGGTGTTACACCTACAACCACCTGCACAAAATCTTCTTCTTTTTTTCATATCAACTCACAAAATATTTGGCCCACAACCTTTTTCGCACCCTAACCCGAGGAGGTCATTGGATTTAACAAGAACCTCGATTCTCCAACGAGATCATCTACAAGATGCCATAATGTGATTCTCCCTAATCCTTTCAACAAAAACCTCAACGCCCACCCAAATGAGTCTTTTTATTTCTTTCTTCACTTTGATTCTCTAAGGTCTGCTGGCTTTTCAAGTTAAATTGGTTGTGCAATTTTGGAGATTTCAATTTGGGTGTAAGGTTTGTGATTTTCAATTTTAGAAAAAGAGGACTAGGGTTTGTGAAAGATGAAACTGTTACATATTGGAAAAAATTCAAGTCCCACATCGGCTAAAAATAAAGCCAAGATAGAATATATGAGTGAGGGACAACCTAATGTGTCATTATTTTCTCCTATTTCTTAACCCTTTTTGTCACCAATTTAATTACTGATTAACTCTAATTGTCAAATTTATTATTCAGTTTTATCAATTGGGCCCACTTGACTAATTTGGTGTTTTTAATTCAATTTCAGGATAATTATAAGCAATTGGGCTAAGCCAGATTGGACTTGAAGAGAGCAGACAATTTTATTAGATTTTGTCTAATTTCATTTTATTGCATTTAGTTTTTATTTTGTTTTGGGCCAAAATAATGCAATCATGCCCAGTGACCTTTAAAAATAGCACAGCCTTGGGATTTGGGAGGATTCTATTCTTCAGGAGAGAATACCCAAGCTGAGTGCATGGAGTTTTAGGGTTTTATGTTTTTAGCTTTGTATTACTATTCACGTGAATTCATTTTCCATTTTCTGCTTTCAATTGCAATTTCGTTTTTGTTCCTTCTTCTGCCTTTAGTTTCATGTTCATTTTACGCTTCTAGTTTCATTTTCGTTTTCTGCCTTTAGCTTCACTTGTGTTTTCTGCTTTTGTTGAATTTATGGAAGGCTAAATTTCTAGTGTTGTTTCCTTCTGAGGATGAAGCATAACTCTCTTTGAGGTTCTGTTTTTAATGTTGCTCTCCTATCGGTTTTGCCTTCACCAATTAAGCCACATTCGTTACTGTTAATCTATGCACGCTTCGTGTTCGATTAATTGCCCTGTGCTTAAGTTACGTTCGTGCTTAATGAACAAGGGATTAATTGGTGTATGTGTTGCTTAATCACATATTGACAACCCTAAGTTGATTTTCGCTTAGTAAATTAAATTAGGGTTGGATTAAGTGGTTAACTATTAGGGGTGAAATCCTCATAACCTAGGATAAGAGAATGGCTTTTGAATCAAGAGGAAACAACACGTTTTTTAATACTGTTAATTTTCTATTCCAGACTGCTTGTTCTTTAATTCATAAAACAAACAACCCCCCCCCCCCCCAATTGTTACTGTTATAGCAAAGCATATTATGAACATTTGGTTAGTCATTGCTCGTTGGGAGATGACCTAGGATCACTTTCTAGTTACTGCAATCTAATGTTTATTTGATTCGGGTATGGCCTCGATCAAATTTGGCACCGTTGCCAGGGAGCAGTGGTCCAAAGGTTCATAATAGCTAGTGATTCGTGCTTTATGTTTAGTTGTTTTATGTTTAATTCTTTTGTTTAGTGTGTTCGTGTTGTGTTAGTGTGTTGTGTTAGTGCGTTGTTCTATTTCATTTGATGTTCTGTTTTGCAATTTAGTAGTACCCCTTGTTCAGCGCTTTCCCTGTTTCAGTTTTATGTTTTGCTGTGAATAGTGCTTAGCAACGGAATTAGAGACTGATTTTGTGTTACTGTTCACACAGCATTACATTAGTGACTGAATTAGCGACGGTTGTTTACAATTTAATTGGTGATTTTTGTTTTGATAGTTAAGGTTGTTATTTTTGGCTGAATTTTTGTGTGGTAGGTTCTTTTGACTCATATTTTGTGTGAAAAATACCAGGAACACTTCGTGTGGCTGGATTTGAGAGATTCAAAAAAAATTCAGAACTTGTGTTTAGCAAAACTTCAAACGGCCATAACTTTTGTTCCGGGTATCAGAATGACTATTATTATATATGTATTTGGGGTAGAAAAAAATTTCCCATATTATCTAAACCCATCAGAGCTTGGTTGAGGTCTCTAACTAGCCAAAATTGCATGTTTACTAGTTTTTTTATTTTTCAAGTATTATTGTTCTATTTTTCTAAACTTTCCTTAGGCAGTTTCCATAGTTAGACTTTGAATTTTTATCTGAAAATTTTTGTGCTATCTTTTCAGGATTTTAGGGTGCTTCTCACAAAATTTCAGCTCATTTGGATATTGTTTGAGTATAGCTATAGTTTTAACCCACCTCTTTTGCCCTGTTTGAGAAACACATGAACTGCTGCATATAGTGCATGACTAGAGACAATCCAGGTGACTTACAACCCTTTGATCCTGAAATAGATAGAACATTTCATAGATTAGTTAGACATAGTGTGCATCTTGATTTCCCTAAACATTTTGTGCCTTTTGAGCATCCCAAGCATTCTGTTACTAGTGAGTATGAGCATTCTGTTGTTGGTAATTTTGAACATCCTGATTTTGAGCATTATAATTTTGAACATTCTGATTTTGAGTATTCCACTACCAATTTTCATACTGAAAATATGGCTCAACCTCCACCTCGTGAGAGGACTCTAAGGAAAATGGTTGCACCTGATTTCACTTATGAAAGCTTGTGCATTCAATACCCTAATGAGGATGTCCCATATGTTCTTAAAACTGGACTGATCCACTTGTTGCCCAAGTTTCATGGTCTTGCAGGTGAAGACCCTCATAAACATTTGAAAGAATTCCATATTGTCTGCTCCACCATGAAACCTCCAGATGTCCAAGAAGATCACATCTTTCTGAAGGCCTTTCCTCATTCTTTGGAGGGAGTGGCAAAAGATTGGCTATACTACCTTACTCCAAGGTCCATTACGAGCTGGGATGACCTAAAGAGAGTGTTCTTAAAGAAATTTTTCCCTGCTTCTAGGACCACTGCCATTAGAAAGGATATTTCAGGCATCAGGCAACTCAGTGGAGAAAGCCTATATAAATACTTGGAAAGATTCAAAAAATTATGCGCCAATTGCCTTCACCACCAGATTTTTGAGCAACTTCTTCTCCAATATTTTTATGAAGGACTTAGTAACATGGAGAGAAGTATGATTGATGCTGCCAGTGGCGCAGCCTTTGGAGACATGACCCCTGCTAAAGCCAGGAATTTAATTGAGAAGATGGCTTCCAACTCCCAACAATTTAGTGCCAGAAATGATGCTATTGTCATTAAAGGAGTGCATGAGGTAGCCACGAATTCATCTTCATCAACTGAAACTAAGAAGCTTGAGCGTAAAGTAGATGCCTTGGTTAACCTGGTAACCAAGCTGGCCATGAATCAGAAATCTATACCTGTCGCAAGAGTCTGTGGTTTATGCTCCTCTACCGACCACCATACAGACCTTTGCCCTTCTATGCAGCAATTTGGAGCAATTGAGCAACCTGAAGCTTATGCTGCAAACATTTACAATAGACCTCCTTAACCTCGGTAGCAAAATCAACCATAGCAGAACAATTATGACCTCTCCAGCAACAGATGCAATCCCGGATGGAGGAATCACCTAAATCTCAGATGGTCTAGCCCTCAACAACAACAACAGCAACCTGCTCCTTCCTTCCAAAATGCTTCTGGTCCAAGCAGGCCATACGTTCCTCCTCCAATGCAACAACAGCAACAGCCACAGCAGCAACGACAATAACAACAACAGAGACAACAATCAACTGAGGCCCCTTCTCAACCTTCCTTAGAGGAGTTAGTGAGGCAAATGACAATACAGAATATGCAGTTTCACCAAAAGACAAGAGCCTCCATTCAGATTTTGACAAATCAGATGGGCAGATGACCACTCAGTTGAACCAAGCTCAGTCCCAAAACTCTGACAAGCTGCATTCTCAAGCTGTGCAGAATCTGAGAAATGTGAGTGTCATCACTTTGAGGTTTGGTAAGCAAATTGAAGTGCCTATCCCAATAGCAGATCTGACACCTGAAAGAGAGAATGAGATAGATGCACAAAAGAGATAGCCTCCTGACCATGAAGGACCTTCTTCTAGCAATTCTAATGTACGACAGCCTCCTATTCCTCTTCCATTTCCACCTAGAGTAATTCCTATAAAAAAAGATGGAAGAGGTAAATAAGGAGATCTTAGAGACTTTCAGAAGGTAGAAGTGAATATCCCTCTGCTAGATGCCCTCAAACAGATTCCAAGATATGCCAAGTTTTTAAAGGAACAGTGCACCCACAAGAGGAAGCTTAAGGGAAATGAAAGAATTAGCATGGGCAGAAACGTGTCCGCATTGATAGGTAAATTTGTTCCTCACATTCCTCATAAATGTAAAGACCTAGGTACTTTCTGTGTACCTTGCATTATTAGGAACAACAATTTAAAGAATGCCATGCTAGACTTAGAAGCATCAGTGAGTGTCATGCCTCTATCTATTTTCAATTCTTTATCTCTTGGACCTTTGCAATCCACAGATGTGGTAATTTATTTGGCAAATAGAAGTGTTTCTTACCCTGCAGGTTTCATAGAGGATGTACTGGTGATGGTTGGTGAACTTATTTTCCCTATTGATTTTTATGTTCTTGATATGGAAGAGGGATTCTCCCATGGTTCAGTTCCAATTATTTTAGGCAGACCATTTATGAAAACAGCCCGAACCAAAATAGATGTTTATGCAGGCACATTGTTTATGGAATTTGGTGATATTCTTGTTCATTTTAACATTCTTGATGCCATGAAACATCCATTTGAAGATCATTCTGTTTTTCGTGCTGAGATACTTGATCAACTTGTTGATGAATATATGTTTGATGTTCTTTCTATGCATGGTAACAAACATCCATTTGAGTCTGATCTACATAATTGTCATCTTTCATGCATTGAATCTGAGGTTGAATTGGATCCTGAATCTGATCTTTATGCTGACAGTAATGTTGAATTTGAGCCTGGTTCTGATTTGTTGGGTGTTGTACCTTTTGATGTTGATTTTGTAGAATCAGAATGCACTAACCCTGTTGTAGGAAATACACATGCTTCTTATTTGCTTTATGAGATGCAGGTTGAAGAACCTTCCTCTTCTCCTACCCCGGTTCCTCCCACTGTTCAGCCATCACCCACACCAGAGTTGAAGCCCTTACCAGAAAACCTCAAGTATGCTTATTTAAAAGACAACAAAAAATTTCCAGTAATCATCCCTGCTTCCCTTGCTGCTGAGCAAGAGGACAAATTGCTGCTAGTGCTCAAGAAGCACAACAAAGCCATTGGATGGACTTTAGCAGACATTCCTGGTATTAGCCACTCTACCTGCATGCATAGAATACTTTTAGAGGATGGAGTTAATCCAGTGAGGCAACCACAGTGGCGACTCAACCCCATCATTCTAGACGTGGTAAAAAAGGAAGTGACCAAGCTCTTACAGGCCGAATGGGTGAGTCTAGTCCAATTTAATTACTGATTAACTCTAATTGTCAAATTTATTATTCAGTTTTATCAATTGGGCCCACTTGACTAATTTGGTGTTTTTAATTCAATTTCCGGATAATTATAAGCAATTGGGCTGAGCCAAATTGGACATGAAGAGAGCAGACAATTTTATTAGATTTCGTCTAATTTCATTTTATTGCGTTTAGTTTTTATTTCATTTTGGGCCAAAATAATGTAATCAGTCCCAGTGACTTTGAGTGACCTTTAAAAACAACACAGCCTTGGGATTCGGGAGGATTCTATTCTTCAGAAGAGAATACCCAAGATGAGTGCATGGAGTTTTAGGGTTTTACGTTTTTAGCTTTGTATTCTATTCACGTGAATTCATTTTCCATTTTCTGCTTTCAATTGCAATTTCATTTTTGTTCCTTCTTCTGCCTTTAGTTTCATTTTCATTTTCTGCTTCTAGTTTCATTTTCGTTTTCTACCTTTAGTTTCACTTGTGTTTTCTGCTTTTGTTGAATTTATGGAAGGCTAAATTTCTAGTGTTGTTTCCTTCTAAGAATGAAGCATAACTCTCTTTGAGGTTCTGTTTTTAATGTTGCTCTCCTATTGGTTTCCCCTTCACCAATTAACCCACATTCGTTACTGTTAATCTATGCACGCTTCGTGTTCGATTAATTGCCTCTGTGCTTAAGTTACGTTCGTGCTTAATGAACAAGGGATTAATTGGTGTATGTGTTGCTTAATCACATATTGACAACCCTAAGTTGATTTTCGCTTAGTAAATTAAATTAGGGTTGGATTAAGTGGTTAACTGTTGGGGGTGAAATCCTCATAACCTAGGATAAGAGAATGGCTTTTGAATCAAGAGGAAACAACACGTTTTTTAATACTGTTAATTTTTTATTCCAGTCTGCTTGTTCTTTAATTCATAAAACAAACAACCCGCCCCCCCAATTGTTACTGTTATAGCAAAGCATATTATGAACATTTGGTTAGTCATTGCTCGTTGGGAGATGACCTAGGATCACTTCCTAGTTACTGCAATCTAATGTTTATTTGATTTGGGTACGGCCTCGATCACAACCCTCACCTCATGAGCTAGTTTTTTGGGGTTGAATTAGGCTTAAACTTACATTCTTAAGAATCTAAGATGGTATCAGAGCATATTCAAGATTAATCTAAAGGGATACCCACCATTGTCATCCATGCACCAAGCCCAAAAAGTGTTGGACGTGAGGGAGTGTACTCAATTGTACATTGTTGCTTCTTTTTTATTTTTCATTTTATGGAAGCTTTTAGCCACCAGTATTTAATTATCATAAACGATGTTAACTTCAAACTAAAGGAAGGACCATTTTGAACATTTTCAAAAAGATAAATGACCAAAATAAACTTTTTAAAAGATAAAAGACTAAAATAAACCAAAAAAAATAAGATGAAAGATCAAATAGATCATTTAACCTTTTAAAAATCATATTAGAGTGATTTCTAAATTGGTTTATTACAATAACAATATATTTAAATTAAACTTTATTTCCTATTCCTAATCCTATCATTCCTATGTATTCAATTTTATCAATGTATAAAATTGTAAATACTAAGCAAAGTTCATTCCAGAGCTAAGGTCCGCTTTTCCTTTTAGGCTTAGCACATAAAATGCAAGTTTTTTTTTTTGGTTATATTGGAGTTGTAGTGTTAGTTGTGGTAATTGGTTTCAATATCATTGTTCAACCACTTTTCATAAGGTTGGTTGTGTAACTTGTGTTCAATTTTCTCTTCACTGGGTTGTGGCCATAGTTTTCAATGGTTCATGGCCTCTCACAAACTCTTTTTAAGTCTTCAATCCTTGTTCTTTCTTGGATATTCAAAATTAAACCAAATTGTTTATAAACCGTTAAATCGATCCATAAAAAGAAAAAAATTGTTTAAACTTAAAATAGTCAAAACTAAATATTTAAAAAATTGCATACTTTTTACGATTTGATTTGATTTTCGAATCTTGTTATAAAAAACCGAATCTTACCAAACAATCTATATATTGTGATTATATTTTTTAATTGTGGTAATTAGTAATAAGTATTATATAATTTATTGATCTTCCTTTGTTTTATAATCAAGATGAATATTTTACTTTTATGTGTTAAAAAATAGTGGTAAACATCAAGTGATGCACGAACTATTATTATGTTACAAAAAGAATTTGTAGTTTCATTTTATATTAATGCTAAACAGAAGTGAAAATAATAATTTTCAACTAAAATATGTTAAAAAATTTATAAAAATAAATTCACTTTTAAAATTATATTTCATAATAATGATGTAAGTTTAGTTAATAGATTTTAAATTATGATAATATATTAAAAAAATATAAAACCATAAAACCTAATTTAATCAAACCACAAAAGATTGATTTGGTTTGCTTCAAATTTGGTGTTGTATTAAAATTGAATGAAACTGAACCACATCTTTATTTTATGTTTTATTTGGATGACTTTTGTCTAAAAGGCGAATCAAACCGCATTCTGAACACCCTTAGCTCTATCCATCTTTGTTCTTCCAATGAGATCATGTAGCAAGTTTTCCTATATTTTGTAGTCTTGTTCCATTAAGACATTTAGGGCTCAATCGTAAGTGAGGTCACAAACAAATTTTCAGAGATTCTTTTACTTTAAATAATTACTCCAATATTATTTTTATTTTAAGAAACTAGTATATATATATATATATGATCTTTTTTGTTTTAAAAAACTAATTTTTTTATTGATGAATCTAAAGCTTGAGCTTTAATTGTTTTATTCTTGGGCTGGGCTAGGACATTAATCTCCAAAGATTTTAAAATTTAATGTGTTAACATAAATGAACACATGAGCATGTACCAGACATTGTGATGCAATCCTCCCTAGGAAGGGACCAGTCACTAGAGCCATAAGCAAGAGGCTCCTAGAGGATTGGGCTAGAGCTGCTAAAGAAGGCCCTAGGATTCTCATGAACCTCAGGGTAGATTTCTGAGCCCATGGGCCAACGTTGGATCCAATTATCTTTGTACATATTAGACTAGGATGTCATTATATTTTGTCATTGTATTTAGGGCTCCATAATGTAGGTAGGGTACCCTAGAAATATAGGATTTTTCAGCCCTTGTATTTTAGGGCACCTAGACTAGTTTTTGTATTAGGGGTAGTTTTGTAATTTCACATGCACTAAGTGAATATTTGATGTGTGTAGTTGGAAATCAATTTAATTGAATTGGTTGAAGCCCAATCCAATTAAATTTTAGAGGGGGAGGTGAGCATTTGCTTACTAAACCCCATTTCCACATCATATAGTCACACTTTGTGCATGTCCTTCATGCTTAACATGTCTCATGACACCTAAGCACACTTAGTGGAAAATCTTGGAATTGATCTTGGATTAGTGGGCTAAACCATAACAAAAATTCACTAATCATAATTAGTGAAATTTTGGCTCCAAAGTTTGGCTCCACAAATTCAATTTCAAATTCAAGTGAAATTTGAATTGAAATTCAAATTTCCCTCCAATTTTGTGTGACACTTAGGCTATAAATAGAGGTCATGTGTGTGCATTTTTTTGAACTTTGATCATTTGAATATTAAACTTCAGATTTCAGAGCTCTTTTAGAGCACAAAATTTCGTGCTCTTCTCTCCCGCTCCCTTCATTCATCTCCTTTTTCCTCCAAGCACTTATCCATGGCCTCCTATGATGGTGAGCTTCTTCTAGACTCATCTTCTCCTTGAAGTGGCGTTTCCTCTCTCTCTTCCTTCTCCATTCCGCTGCCATTCATCTTCCAAGAAGCAAAGGAATCCATTGATGAAGAAGATCCTAGGCCTACTAGCTCCAATGGAGCTTACATCACATTGCGAGAGATTAGGTGCTTGGAAAAAAGGAGAACACCAAGACTAATGTACCATTGATTACTCCCCAATGAGCTCTCTCCGAGGCATAATTTTAAAAAAATGAATTAATAATTGATCCGGTAAAGACACTAAATCACTAGTCAATGATGGTCAAATTAGCATGTCACTAATTAAACCATATGACCAGGTGTCATACCCTAATTTCGTTCGGGGACCATTGTTTATTGGCATGCGACTTTCGCTTGACCACCTCAAAATGTTTAACACCCATCGTTGGGGAATCCGTAAAGTCCAAGATGTTTCGAGAAGAAACCGGTCAAAAACACCCCTATGTTTAGTCATAGTAATTGTCACATCATGTTTAGTCATAGTAATTGTGACAATTACTATGACTAAACATGACTCTAAGACAACATGGATTAAGTGATTTACACTTAGATTTTTCTGTTTTTTTTAATCAATATTTTGGAAGAACATTTTGATCTAAGGTTCAGCACAAGAATATTATGAATGAAAAATGATAGAACCTAAAATCAACACAAAAACAAGATTCAAGAGTAGATCTACAAAAATTGAACCATAGAAATGCAAGATCAAGTGTAGATCTAAGATTTAATCAGTTTATTTTTTTTTTTGAATATACTCTAAACAGCACCAAACCACAAGACAATGGAGGATATACATGGAGAATAAGATGAAGAACAAGGAATTAAAGAGAATTCACCGAACAAAAAGATAGAGGAAGCAAAAGAACATCACCTAGATGAAGATGCTCTTGATACCACATGATGTAAGCTCCATTGGAGCTTGTAGGCCTAGGATCTTCTTCATCAATGGATTCCTTTGCTTCTTGGAAGATAAATGGCAGCGGAATGGAGAAGGAAGAGAGAGAGGAGACGCCACTTCAAGGAGAAGATGAGTCTAGAAGAAGCTCACCACCGTAGGAGGCCATGGATAAGAGCTTGGAGGAAGAAGGAGATGAATGAAGGGAGCGGGAGAGAAGAGCACGAAATTTTGTGCTCTAAAAGAGCTCTGAAATCTAAAGTTAATATTCAAATCATCAAAGTTCAAAAAAATGCACACACAAGCCCTCTATTTATAGTCTAAGTGTCACACAAAATTGGAGGGAAATTTGAATTTCTATTCAAATTTCACTTGAATTTGAAATTGAATTTGTGGAGCCAAAATTTCACTAATTATGATTAGTGAATTTTAGCTATGGTTCAGCCCACTAAATTCAAGATCAAGTTCAAGATTCTCCACTAAGTATGCTTAGGTGGCATGAGGCATGTAAAGCATGAAGCACATTCACAAAGTGTAACTATATGATGTGGCAATGGGGTGTAGCAAGCAAATGCTCACCTCCCCCTCTAAAATTTAATTGGATTGGGCTTCTCCCAATTTAATTAAATTTATTTTCCAACACACACATCAAATATTCACTTAATGCATGTGAAATTACAAAATTACCCCTAATACAAAAACTAGTCTAGGTGCCCTAAAATACAAGGGCTGAAAAATCCTACATTTCTAGGGTACCTTACCTACATTAAGGAGCCCTAAATACAAGGCCCAAAAATAATGAAACCTTAATCTAATATGTACTAAGATAAGTGGGCTCATACTTAGCCCATGAGCCCGAAATCTACCTTAAGGCTCATGAGAACCCTAGGGCCTTCTCTTGCATCTCTGGCTCAATCTTCTAGGAGTCTTCTATCCAATGCCCTTGCGGGGTAGGATTGCATCATTAAGCCCAAAGGTAAGCAAAGTACTAGGTCCGTGACCAACAAGTCATCAAGCGTCCAACTCAAGACGTTAAAGAAGCACTACTAGGAGGCAACCTAGTACCTTTTAAATCTCTGCTTATTATTTGATCACCTTTGTTTCTCAAGTCATAGTAAGACACACCTAGTTGCTCATGATCCTAGGAATTTAAATAAAACAAGCACAAGCTCGGAAGGTAGTCATACCTCTCGAAATATATGTATGTGTGTTTAGGTAGCGAAAATACCTTAGATATGCATGTATGTAATTTAGGTAGCAAACAAATACCTCACAATATATGTGTATGTGTGTGTGTGTGTGTGTGCGTGTGTGTGTGTGTGTTTAGGTAGCAAGATACCTTGGATACGCATGTATATAGCAAAAATACCTCACAAAAATATACATATGTTTAGGTAGCAAAATACCTCATGGAAAAAACAAAAAAACAAAAACAAACAAGAACAAAAAATATATCTTTCGATTGAAAAGCCAACACGTTTTTGAAAAGAAATAACTTTCAGCTTTTCTTTGAAAGAGATTCACCGATCAAAACAAAGGGTTTTGTTAAAAAATGTGTATACACCTGAAGGGTGAATGCTGTGAAAATTTTCCCGAACACCCAAAATGGACTCGGATGAATGCATGAATTGATAAAAGAACATGTTGTGGAAACACTGGGTTGACTAAAATAGGAAAAATAAATCCTGAGCCCTAGTGTCACATCACCATAAAAACTTGATGCTTGAGTGTCCACATGGGCGCATGCATGACCAGTTTTGCATAAAATTTCCTAATCATCATTGTTGCATGTGTATCATGGAAATAATGCGGGACATCTCCTTTATCCCTGAACTGTTGGCCAAACCAACACCCTGACATATATCATGTCCAGCCGTTCTACAAGCCTTAAGCCAAAATCCCAACTCACCATAAACCTTGACCCAGGGTGAGAATGCCCATCCTTGCCTTTGAAAGAAGAGAAAGGAAAGAAGATAAAGTTCCCGATCAAAGACTGGAAGAAAGAAAAAGAAAATTCCCGATCAAAGATTGGAAGAAATCAAAAAGAAAAAAAAAGAAAGAAAGAAAATCCCCGATCAAAGATCGGAAGAAAACAAAAGAAATCTACAAAAAGGTCTTAGGACCAAACAAATATCTAAATAGTACAGAATTGTCACCACCAAATAAGGATAAAAAGGAAACCACGACCTGAAGTGGTCCTCTCCCTTTGGTTGCCTACCAAAATCCTGTGCGTCGGTGATTTTTTTCGCTTCGCATTAGACAAAAACAGAAAAGGAAAAGGTCAAAACACTCAGAGCCAAATTCCCCTCCAAAAAACATTATTCCCAAGAAAAAGTCCTATTGATCCATGATCACGCACATAATCTTTGATTTGATAGGAAATGATTTGCAAAATTAAGTCATGACATATCCATGGTTCAAAATTAGGATGAAACACTTACCTGTGGGAGAGTGACACGCTTTGAGTGTTTTTCTTTTATTTTGTTGGATCCAGTGTTTCCTCTAAATGGTCGTTTAGAAACGAAACGCTAACATCCAAAATCTCATTAATGGTTATGAGAAAATTTCATCAGCATACTCTCCTTCCCCAATATACACATTTGTTTTTCATCAAAAATCATATGTTACTCTGATCAGTTGGAGGTTTTGTTTCTTTACTACGTAGGTCTGAGTTCCTCATCACAAATTGAGGATGCGTAGGAGCAAAATCCTCGCTTTTGTCGACCGCCCCACCTTTTGCTATCGTGACCCGTGAAGTCTGATGACATGCGGAGATACCCAAGTGGTTATCCGCACAAACGATTTCTGTTAATCCTAACCCGTGAAGTTAGGTGGCAGGCAAAGATACCCAAGTGGTTATCCGTATAAACACTCTTTCGCTATTCGTTAGACTCAGAGTCCGATAGCATGCAGAGACTAACGTCGTCTTCTGCACCCTTTGTCAATCAGGGGCAAGCAAACCCGTTGACACGCGGAGACTTACGTCATCTTCTGCACCTTTGTCATCTTGACCCGTGAAGTCAGGTGACATGCAGAGATACCCAAGCAGTTATCCATATAAATGGTTTCTGTTAATCCTAACCCGTGAAGTTAGGTGACATGCGGAGATACCCAAGCGGTTATCCGCACGAACGATTTCTGTTAATCCTAACCCATGAAGTTAGATGACAGGCAGAGATACCCAAGTGGTTATCCGTATAAACACTCTTTCGTTATCCGTCATACTCAAAGTGCGGTAGCATGCAGAGACTAACATCGTCTTCTGCACCCTTTGTCAATCAGGGGCAAGCAAACCCATTGACACGCGAAGACTTACGTCGTCTTCTGCACCTTTGTTAATCCTGACCCGTGAAGTCAGGTGACATGCGGAGATACCCAAGTGGTTATTTGCACAAACGATTTCTGTTAATCCTAACCCGTGAAGTTAGGTGGCAGGCGGAGATACCCAAGTGGTTATCCGTATAAACACTCTTTCGCTATCCATCAAACTCAGAGTCCGGTAGCATGCAGAGACTAACGTCATCTTCTGCATCCTTTGTCAATCAGGGGTAAGCAAACCCGTTGACACGCAGATACTTACATCATCTTCTGCACATTTGTCATCCTGACCCGTGAAGTCAGGTGACATGCGGAGATACCCAAGCGGTTATTTGTACAAACGGTTTCTGTTAATCCTGACCCGTGAAGTCGGGTGGCATGCGGAGATACCCAAGTGGTTATCCGCATAAACGATTTCTATTAATCCTAACCCATGAAGTCAGGTGGCAGGCGGAGATACCCAAGTGGTTATCCGTATAAATACTCTTTCGCTATCCGTCAGACTCAGAGTACGGTAGCATGCAGAGACTAACGTCGTCTTCTGCACCCTTTGTCAATCAGGGGCAAGCAAACCCGTTGACACGCGGAGACTTACGTCATCTTCTGCACCTTTGTTAATCCTGACCCGTGAAGTCAGGTGACATGCGGAGATACCCAAGTGGTTATTCGCACAAACGATTTCTGTTAATCCTAACCCGTGAAGTTAGGTGGCAGGTGGAGATACCCAAGTGGTTATCCGTATAAATACTCTTTCGTTATCCGTCAGACTCAGAGTTCGGTAGCATGCAGAGACTAACGTCGTCTTCTGCATCCTTTGTCATCCTGACCCGTGAAGTCAAGTGACATGCGGAGATACCCAAGTAGTTATTCGCACAAACGATTTATGTTGATCCTAACCCGTGAAGTTAGGTGGCAGGCGGAGATACCCAAGTGGTTATCCGTATAAACACTCTTTCACTATCTATCAGACTCAAAGTCCGGTAGCATGCAGAGACTAATGTCATCTTCTGCACTTCTGTTAATCCTGACCCGTGAAATCAGAATGACGTTCGTACAAACGATTTCTGTTAACCCTGACCCGGGAAGTCAGGTGGCAGGCGGGGTACCGTATGGTTATCTGCACCTTTCGTCAACCAGGGGCTAACGAGCCCGTTGACGCACAGAGAGTAACGTCGTCTTCTGCACCTTTTGTCATCCAGGGACAGCGAGTTAGGTGGCAGGCGGAGATACCTTTTGGTTGTCCGCACCTTTCGTCAACCAAGGCGAACGAGTTCGACGGTATCAGGATGATGTTGGTCGTCCGATTCTGATTATTTTCAAAATTTTTGCAGGTTTTTACTCTCGTCGTTCGGAGACATTCAAGCCCAACGACGCACGAGATTCTTCTCTGTTGGGCGGGGACGATCAAGTTCGATAGCGTGTGGAAACGTCATGGTTATCCCATTTTATCGCTTTCAAGACACTGAAGTTTTGTTGACATTTCTGATTCCTTTTCTTTTCTTTCTGAATGACAGGTCCCACTGATTGGGATATTGGTCGGCCGAATGATGTTCCACTAGAACGAAATTAGTGTCTTATCTTTACTTCACTTTTATCTCCAATAAAAGATAAGTAAAGAGGGGCAACTATCATACCCTAATTTCGTCTGGGGACCATTGTTTGCTGGCATGCGACTTTCGCTTGACCACCTCAAAATGTTTAACACCCATCGTTGTGGAATCCGTAAAGTTCTGAGATGTTTCAAGAAGAAACCGATCAAAAACACGAAAACGGGAGTGTGTTTAGCAAAGTGGGGTGTGTGTAAATAAACTGTTACACTCTAATTTCATCCGAGGACCATTGTTGATCGCTTTGGAAGGCTTAACACTCATCACGGTGGAATCCGTAAAGTTTCATGAGATTTCAGAAAGAAAACGGCCAAAAACACAAAAATGGAGGGTGAACTTATCAAGATAGGGGTGTAAATAGAAATTTGAATCTAGGCCCTTCCAGAACATTTTGGAAACTGGGTTGCTTAAGGAGGAAGCAACTGGGCGGCAAACTCCTCCACGTTGTTGAAAAATGGTTTTCGGGGTTTCCGTGGCTTCCGTAATGCTTCTGTAAAATTTCCGAAAACATTGGGTAAACATATTTCACTTAACATTGGTGAAAGGGAAGATAAAAAAAGATGAAAATCAAATCCAAAACACTTCCATAAGGCTTCCGTAACTTTTCCGTAAAGTACGAAAAAGGGGGTGAACTTAGTAATTGGGGTGCGCTTAGAAATCTTCCTCGAGAAGCCTCTGGGCGGCAAACACCTCTCTTTTTCCCTATAAATAGGGGAGGGGGGCTGTTTCAAAAATATTTCGGACCCCTAAGCTATGCATTTCGGTTATTTTGGGCAAAAAACACGTTTTCGTGAAGAAAAATCGAGTCAAAGTGCTTCCGTAAAGCTTCCGTAATGCTTTCGTAAGCGATTTTGTGGAAATTCTTCATCGTTCTTCACCGTTTTTCGTTCATTCTTTATCGTTCTTCAGTCTTCAGTTTGCTATAGGTGTGAGTTCGAATCATGACAAGGGTCTTTTTCCAATATTCATGTTTAAATGAATGCAACATATAGTAGTGGCCCGAAATCCGTAGTTCAACAGTTAAAACTGAGGGTGTTGCTAGGTGCACCCAACATTATTGCTAGTGCACCCAGCACTAACTGTGAAAAGACAGAAATACCCCTGTGTATTTTTTAAGACTTGCGAATCAAGTTGATCCATAAGTTGATTTTTAAGACTTACAAATCAACTTGATCCGTAAGTCTTTTACAGATCAAGTTGATCCGTAAGTTGATTTTTAAGAATTTTGGATCAACTTGCTCTGTAAGTCATAAAAATCAACTTGCGGATCAAGTTGATCCGTAAAAGACTTGCGGATCAAGTTGATCCGTAAAAGACTTACGGATCAACTTGATCCATAAAAAACTTACGGATCAACTCGATCCGTAAAAGACTTATGGATCAAGTTGATCTATAAGTCTTAAAAATCAACTTACGGATCAACTTGATCCGTAAAGGGAGAAAGAAGGCAGGGGCAGTTTTGCCATTTTTAAAGAATGTTGGGTACACCAGCAATAATGCTGGGTGCACCTAGCAACACCCTAAAACTGGAAGTCCAGCCTGGTCGCATAGGTTGCACCGATTATGCAACATGCAACAATGACCCAGAACCCGCAGTTTAGCAGTTCATTCGGAAACCTGGCCAGGTCACATAGGTTGAACCAGTTTCCACCAAGCTGATTGCATGCCCAACCCAATAGGGTTTTAAAAAACTATGCTCTAAGGTTGATGGATTTGTCGTTGGCTTTAGTTTAAAGCCTTTCTAGATGCAACTAGAAGTTGATGGGAAACACAGCAACTTGCAGGCAAACTTGTTGGAATCTTCTATGACACCAGATCCCAAGGTGGGGGGCAAGAAACTACCGCATAAACACTTGGTTTCTTGATCAATTTCTCGTGTTAATGATGTTGATATTTGCTAAATAGTCATTGAGCACTAAGTAAGAAAACAAACAAAATTTATTGAAAAAATACACCTTTTTTTTGGATAATTAAGTTGTGAGGATGAAGTATATATCTATTTTTTCAATAATTAACTTTTGTTGAGAATTTGGTTAGTCACTTTAAGTAGGATCTTCTCAATCAATCATGTTTGTTTCATCTACAAGCCTTTAAGTCAAGACCCTACTAAAAAATCTAAATCAAGTTCCACTTAGAGCAACATGATGCTAAATAGTAAAAAAACTATAGGTTCTTTTAATGAGTGTCCTAAGATACTTATTACGCAATCAATAAACACAAAGTGTTTAATAGAAATAATGGCAGAATGTATATGTATCATTTTTCTATAAAAAAATTAACTTCTGGTTTCTTAATCGAACACTTCTTAGCTTTTCCAAAAGGATCCGACTCCTCTAAAATAAAGTAATATTTTCAACTGTTTAAAACATAAAAATCTTTCAATCTTACTCTTTTAAGTAATTGTAAGTATATAATGTATTAAATAATGATGACTAGTGTCTTTAAGGAAGATCTTATGGAATATTAATGATGAGAAATTGTGGATTGTATGCCTAGCTTACTGCTATAGCTCGATTGGTTCATCATGGAATGTTATTTGTTCCAATTGGATACACATTCAGTGCTGGAATGTTCGAGATGGAGGAACTGAAAGGTGGTAGTCCATATGGTTCCGTGGTTCAGAAACTTATGCTGGTGATGGTTCAAGACACTCAACTAAGCTTGAGCTGGAGCAAGCATTCCACCAAGGCAAGTACATCGCCTACATCACAAAGAAGCTGAAGGAAGCAGCATAATGCTGATTCAATATTCTTGAAAACCATTCATTATATTTTAGTCCCAGAATGTGTTGAGTTCCGTTTTTTAGGGGCTTGCATTGCATGTAATAGTCTTTTTATTTTTCAAAAGGAAATGTTTTGTATTGTTTTATATTGAGTCTAATTTTTGTTACACGGTGCAGTGGTTATTGAAATTTGTAGAATAAAGTTTGTCTTGTCCTTCCTTTACCCTTAAAAAAATGCTTATTCTCATATTCACATTAAATATCAATAGAGATCTAAAATTCCCATGGCCACCAACATTTTGCATCAATCCAATTTCAGGTAGAGATCTAAAATTCAAACATTAATCAATTTAAAAACAGTCGTGTACAACATTAATTTTTTCAATTTTTTTCTTTTTTGTTATAATAACTCAATTTGATCACAATTCAACTGTTAATCTTCTTAGGTAACAATGATCACATACTGTCGGCAACAGTCTTCATCTGAAGATTTAGAGCACTAAAACAAAGCATAAAAGCTATCAGCTATGAAGAGTAAAATTACAACTGATTCAAATGATCTTCAAAAGTAACTAACTTTGAATTTCCCTAGGATGGTTAATTAACTAACAGTTTCAAAAAAAAAAAAAAACCAAGACTTTTGCTACTTTTTATCTTCAACAGCAACAATTTTGTACTTCCCGGATTGCTGTTGCTGCGTCAAAAAAAGAAAAATTTAGTTAAACCATATGAATCTAATCCACCGTTAGACTTGTTCACAAAATACCAATGTGCCTAACCAAAAAACAAATTGACATCAATACTTTGCACATTTGCTATGTTTTATTTGAAAGTCAATCATTACGCCTCTATTTGATTCTGCATTTAAACCTTTAAGTGAATATGAGAAATTACATAGAGTAGCTTTTCCTTTTTTTGATCAGTGAGTATCTATTACTTAGATGCAGGAAACTGATCCGATAACATGAGAATGGAATACCAAACACAATAGTACTAATTAATGTTTGGTTAAACGTTCAAAAAGTATTTTTAAGTGTTGAATGTACTTTTGCAGACTAAATTCAGTTTTGACATGTTTGGTTACTCCCAAAAATACATTTGCACACTGGAATTTTGCATAATAACTCAGTTCTGTAAAAGCAATATGCTTGCACATTCTAAAAACTCAATTATGTAAAAACAAAACTTGGTTACTTTTGCCAACTCAGTTTAACCCGAACTTAAATTTTAGAAACACTAATCCAACCATCCACTATAAAATTCATATTGAAGTTATTTGAATGCTATCTTAAGCTTATGGGACACACAAATATGACTAGACAGAGGGAAAACTGAACAAAACCCAATTCCGATTCCAAATGTTGGTCCAATACCAATTAGGAAGATTCAATTCCCAGCACACAAATTATAACAAAACAACAGCAACCAAGTACCAAAAACACAACCAGTATAGAAATTATGCAGACAATTGAAACGCAAGTGCAGCAATAAAAAAGCAAACAGCATCTGGTTGCTGCTGTTTGGTTTATTCAGGTTTTTTCGACTCTTCCTAATTGATTAGGACCAACACCAAAACCAAAAAATAGAGGGAAAAGAGACATTACCTTTTCCCAAACTTGGGTGTGGTTTTTGCAGAAGCCGGCAACTATGGTACCACCCTTCTTCCCTTCCCTGTACTCAATCCAAAGTTCCTCCTTCAGCGCACAAGTGACATGAAACCCCAACCCGCACTTGGGCTCAGAACACACCAAAGCACACCCTTCGCAGGATCCGCAAAGATAGCACCTCTCCTCCCACCTCTTCTTTGGAACCTTGGAGAAGTCGATCCCCTCCCTCCCTTCGGGGTCAAGAAAGAACACTTCCGGCACGAACAGGGCGCACACCACGTGTGCCCACGTCGCGCCACCTTCCTCCTCGGCGGTGGTCCGCTTCATCGCCCCCTCGGTGGAAGGGCACAGCACGCAAGCATTGCAATTGATGTTGCCAACATCATTCTTCTCGAAACGGAAACAGCAGCGTTCGCAGAACCAGTCTCCATCCGGGATGGACTTGGACAGGGGAGTGCCGTAGCAGGAGGCGTGCACCATGAGGTCGCACCCGTCGCAGAAGACTATTGGATCCGCAGGGTCGCCGTCCGTGCTCTGGCACACACAGCATAGAACCCCGTCCTCGTCCTCGGAGTGGTCTTCTTCTAAGTCTCCGTGGTTGTTGGGGCTGGGTGTGTATTCCACATTGAGGTCGAAGGCGGGGACGACGTCATTTGAGGGTGGGCTCTGGGGTTGTAGGGCCCACACTCTTTTCTTGGCGGGGAGGGAATAGTTATAAACGGTTTTGGTGGTGGTGGGAGAGGGTGGAGATAGGGTTCGAGACTCCTTGCGTTTTTTAGCGGGTAAAGGTGAAGAAGAGTCATAATACTGATGTTCTTCTTTTTGTTGCTGTTGTTGTTGCAAGAGTCTTAGTCTCTTGAGGGGAGGAAGGTCGTTGAGGAATGTGGTGGAGGAATCCATTTTGGGGTTGTTAGGTTGGAACATTGAAAGGAAGGAAGAAGGGAGGGAAAGTGGTGGAAGGAGGAATTGACTGAGAAGGGAAAGTGTTGTAAGGGAAACGAATTTGAAGTTTGGGTTTTGATTCTTTTGAATTGAGATTTGAGAATTGGAGCGGGTTCAGCGAAAAAGGGGGAGGGGAAATTGGGAGGGTGGGAGAAAATAATTGGAAGCGAAATTTTTAGAGTGATGAATGAATGAAATTGAAAATAGGGCGGGAGTTCAAACGGCTGTCGTTTTTAGAGTTTGATTAATTAATGAAACAGCGTATTGCAGTACCCGCGCTTTGTTGAGTCATACTATGGGATTAAACGAAGTTGCACAGAAACGCAGCGTTTTAAGGGATGATGTGTCAGCGTTAATTCCCTAACGAAGCAGGAAAACATGAGATTGGCGGCGGATTTGGAATTTGGGATTACCAAAAAATTTGATGGTTTAGGTGGGAGGAGGGAGAGGGAGTCTAATTTCACTCGAGATTGGTGCAGCTTATAATTAGATTTGTGGTGTGTGACTCAAAATCACAAATGATACAAGTGAAAAGGCTCTAAGAGATATTGTCATAACTATTTTCCGTTATCATAACTAAATTGGTTTTTGCACCAAATCATAACTAGAGTGTATATATACTCTGATCATGTAATGCAGAGTGAGGTTTTTTTTAGAAAGGCTGAAAAAATTAGGGCTGTTGCAAAAAAATAGAGAGATCAATAGAGAAAGAGAACTAGGTGATTGAAAGGGGTTTTGTGAAAAAGAAACTGAGAGAGAGAGATCAAAGCTAATTGTTGCTTGTATTGAACTTATAATGTTTCATGATCAAATGTGATGATGATGAGCTGTATTTTTCGTGAATGTAGGTACATTGCCAAACTACGGTGTAAATTTTTATTTATTACTTTGCTATGTTTTTCTATTTTTTTTTCTTTGATTTTGTGCACGTTCTACAGTTAAAGAGGTAGAAGAATCAATAGATTAAAACAATAATGATAATACTAATATTTTACATATAAGGTATAGAATATAATATACAAACAAAATTTATTACTAAATTAAAAAATGAAGATGTTAACAAATAAATTAAATAAATGTACGTATAATACTAATTTAAGGACTTATATTTTATACAAACAAAACTATCGTCAAAATATAAACGAGTGCACACAAAAGTGATGTAAAATTTACCCATACAATAAATTAAAATGCACAACTCGAAGAATGAGACTTTTATGTTATATACTTTTCCAATTAACTATTTTTTAATATTTTCTCCCTTATTCCTTTTAAATTTACATTTCACATTTACTTTTGCAACTAATAAAATATTTTCTCTTTCAAACTACTTTTTTATATATTTTTTTTGTGTTTATTTTTTTAAAGATATTTTTGTTTATTTGTAAGAACAGACCATAAATATCAAATGTGTTTACAACAATTTATATACGCTACTCAATCAACTAAACATTCTTTATTTCGTTTGCCGATAAAAATTCAATTAAACTACACTTCCTCTGCATAATGGAAGTAACTAAATTTTAACTTAACATTCACATGAAGTACACAAATATCCCAACAAATTTTACTTTATCATTAGATTAATTTCAATATTTTTAAATAATAATAATCCAAAATAATTATATGATTTTAAATTAAAATATAATTGAAATATTTAAAATATTTATTTATCATATTTTAATTATATATTTAAAATACTTATTTGTTTAAATTTTCATTATATTAAAATAAGCATTTATGTTATGCAATTAAAAGGTTAAAATACTAGTAAACAATAAAATAGATAAGGGAAATGGTGAACATAAATAAAAGAAATTAATAACAAAAAATCACTCAAATGATAGATAGGGTAATAGTCTATACAAAGTTAATCGGGAAAACTTGAGTATGGGTAAAACAATAAATAAGATTGACTTTATATAAAATATTCTAAACCGGTAAAATACATCGTATAAAAAAATAGACATGTAAGTTTTTTGTCTTAGATTAGAGATCATGGTGCTCTCCAATTTATTGGATGAAAGATTAATTTTACTTGCATTATAAGGTTACTGTTGACCTAAGAATAATTTACACATAGAGAGAATCGAAAGTGAATCCTTCCTCTAAAATTAAAATGTCTAATTGAGAGAGGGAGTAGAGTGGAAATTTTACTCTCCAAGTTAGAGATTCTAATTTGTGATATTGGAGTATATTTTCTTACAATTTGTTTTTCTAATCTTGCTGTGCAACCATCACTTTTAAGTTTGCTTATAATCATAAGTTAATTATATGTTAATAGGTCACATTAAGGAAAAAAAATCATTTTCTGCAAAAAAAAAAAAAAAGCTAAAATTTATTTAGCATAAATTTATGAACGTAACACATTAAAAAAACAAGAGAATAATATTTTCAATCACACATCACATTTTTATTTAAATATAAAAAATAAGACATGGAAAAAATAGTTTTAATTTATTTATTAAAATAATATGGAATGAAAATTTACTCAATAGCTATATAAATTTTTGACTAAACTGTGTTTTAGATCTCTAATAAATTATTACAATTTTATTACTAATTAATCCACAACTATAGTCCATTTATTTTTATTGCTAATAAGACTAGTCAGCAATAAAAATATACATGGTATTTAAAATAGACAAAAGTTTTTAAAAAAAAACTAAAACTCAAATATGAAATTCAACATTGACTAGATAAAAAAATTCCCTTAACACAAAAATATTTATACAAAATTAGTGAACCACTATATATATAGCCAAAGAATATATAATATATGATGTGATAATTATATATATATATATATATATATATATATATATATATATTAGTTTTTCTAAAAAACTTTTGTCCATTTTTATATCCTGTTTGCTAATAACTAATCTCTAAGAGTATCTAAAAATGAGTAATAAAAAGACACAAATTTAACAATACATGATCGAATTATGAGCAATAAAAATAAATCAAAAAATGAGCAAAATTTGTTTTAAAGAATCTAAAATTAAAAAGAAAGATACTCCTCGACACCTCTAGCAACACATTTGATTTTAGCTTTAAAATTTGCCAGGAAGCCACATGGTAGACCTTGCATTATATTTCTTTCAATTGTTGCCCTGCATATTTCCAAGTTCCAATGTCCATCCACATAGAGTCAACCATCAATATTTCGAAGACAAAATCCAGGACTATTGACCCACTCAAAGAGTAAGAGAATCCTCCAATAATATTATATAACAATAATCATCCTATAATATTTTGGTAGACCTAACTTAAGTGCACTCGATTTATGCAAGAATTTCTCAACTTCAGTTTGCGTAACATGAATTAGTCACTTAATAAGAATCATCTGTTGTAACTGGGGATAATCCAACAAATTAGGTGGAAGAAAATGTTGCTGCCGCAAGAGAACTTGTAACTTTTGGAATAGATGAAGAGGCTCTGTCTGAAGTTGAAGCTACTCTGAAGCTTTTTAAAAACTAGTCATGGCCTAGTGGAGCCCAGCAGAGCTAATGTTCCATCATTCTAATGCCTGGTATTGCCTATGGAGACATCTATTCGTGGAGGGGAGTCTCTTTTTTCTTTTTTTCTGGAAGAAAGATGAGAGAGATGAGGATAGTGTGTTTAGTGCGGGTAATCTAGGTATAAAAAATGAGAACGGGAGTGTCTTAGTGTAAAAGGGGAGAGGAAATAGCAACTACCTACCTGTAGTATAATGTCTAATTTTCTTAAATGAATGGGCCGAAATCTCTAAAGAAATGTCACAAATGAAAACCCAATGGGCAAATTTCAACAACATTGATGCTTAAGCCTAAACCAAGTACTAAGGCTTAATTAGGTGCAAAGGCCTAAAATCACGCAAAGAATGAGTGAAGGGCGTTTTTTCTATTTATATTCTCCTTCATTTTTGTAATTTTTTTCTAAAATTATTATTTTCTGAAACATAAAGTACTTTATATGTTATCTACATCAGTTTGTGTTTTATTCTGTATTATACCCATCTACCAATGTGTATAATCACTTTTAGCATCATTTTGATGCTAATTTTATCACACTATGGCATTGGAATAGTATGAATTTATTTACTCTTATTGCATAGACTTGGATTATTTGCACTAAACGTCACCTTAATTTAACTCAAGTTTTTAACAAATTTTACAGTTAGGAATCAATCACTCTGATATTCATCATCCTTTAAGACCACTCATATCAGAGTAACCTCCTTCCACTCACTATTTTTCTTCTCCCTTGGTTTTTACAACCATAATTTTACTTTCCATGGCCTGTATCAGACTATTCACACATAGCTTCTACTTCTCAAAGTTTTAACCGTGTTTTCCATCACTTGATGGCTATCACAGAATTCATGTGAGAAGCCTTTATTAATCTTTGAACGGTGAGCCACCTTTCAATTCAACCGGTAACAATTTTTAAGTATACCCCACAAGTGTTAATTGGGGCCCAAATTTCAACAATTCTACCAGCGGTGGACCTCATATGAAACTTGCCAACTCAACAATGCAAGTGGCAACATGACCATGCATATTTTTAACTTCTATTATTCCACATTAATTACCAAATACATTCCATCAAAACAAACAACGCTCCTACCTTACCATTCTGAGCTCACTTGGTCACACTCAAAATAGAAAAGAAGAAATAAACTCATGGAAACTTTGTGGGATTTGGAAGACAAATTGAAGTTTTCAACACTAGGTGCTATTCTTCTACTTGCATGTGCAAGCTTTGCTCTTGTGTGCCTTTGCATTGTTATTATACTTAGAAGGAAGGCCATTAACAATAATAAGATTGTGCACCAAGAGGGTGCCATAGATGATGAGAATGAAAACGTTACCACAATTACTAATACTATTACCACCACCACTACTACTACCCCTACAGAATGGTCAGAGCCAAGTTTTGTGGGGTGGATTTCAGTGAAGAGGGTCTTAATGGGGTCAATGCTGTGGAGCAAGGCAAGCAAATTGGAGGAGAACATTGCATGGCACAGAGAGAGGGGATCCCCTCTGCTTGGCTTACAAAGGCAGGGTCTTGATAGTGGGTGGCAAAGCCATAACTCGGAATCACCGGTGTGGCAAAGACCAATACTGAGGGGGGAGAAGTGTGAGTTGCCAAGGTTTAGTGGCCTCATTCTCTATGATGAGAAAGGAAGACTTCTTCG
This sequence comes from Glycine max, assembly GCF_000004515.6. NCBI lineage: Eukaryota > Viridiplantae > Streptophyta > Magnoliopsida > Fabales > Fabaceae > Glycine > Glycine max. Next base: position 33,760,079 of record NC_038251.2, read on the forward strand.
TGATTCAGATGATGAAACTCACTTTATGGAAACTTCACCACAGGTAATTACTTGTCACCTTTGTACTCATCGTATAGGATGATGAAATTCATACTTGTAGATAGGATGGTTCTTCTCATAGACTCCATTAATTTTGAGACTAACTTGAAGAAATTGGAAAACAATGACACCAGAGCTATTTTGTTGTCAACCCAGCAAGAAGTAAAATGCTTGCATGATATTTATGTGTACCTTTTTTAACCACTGTAATCAGAGTATTTGGCTCTTCCACGGAACCCTGAGATATCCATACAAACTATGGATGTAATCCTCGATTTGAATCTTAGTCACACTTAAAGCTCTTTACCCTTTCCTAAAGATATGTTTTACTAAATTGAATCCAAGTCCTCTGTAACAAATTCAGCTGTGTGTTAGTCTGTCCATTGGGTCCATTTCAGTCTAGGCAAAGTAGAGATCAATATGTAATATCAAACTTTAATAAAAATGAAAAAGACCCTGATACAACTCTTTACATAGCTGCATGTTACATCTAATGAACTTAGCCTCAATTTGAATAATGTCAGATTAGACCTATATAACTGCAGGAATGTTGCAATACAACATGCCTATCTTACAATGGTATCTTTTGAAGCACAGGGCACATTTAAAATGAATTCATAAATACACGCACACAAAAGACAAATGTTTGAATTTTCTTCCACAATCTTAAGTTCTCGTCACTCTCTAGGATGCAACAGTATTTGCTCAAAGATATTGAATCACAGGAATGTTGTGGTTTCAGTTTCAAGCTACATTTTGGCTACATTTCTTTATGTCTAACTTTGATTCTGTTTTGTGCAGGAAATAGGAAATACTACAATGAGGACTACTCTAAAAGATTTACTTTAGTATTTATGTTACTGGGTTTTTGTTTCTCTTTTAAGTTGTATCAGACAGACAATGAGATTTCACAGTAATGACATGGTGTGATCAGTTCAAATATGCAATTATCATTTCATAAAATTGCAGTTTTCCCTAGAAGTCAAATAATGCCTTTTCCATTTCAATGGCAATAGTTTTTAAAGTAGATGACACCCTTCTCTTTTTCTATTATTGTTAAATGATGCAATTGGCAGCTGAAGCAGCAAAAGCAAACAATGAAAAGAAAATAAAGTTTATGAGGATCTGGAAAATATAGAAACACAGAATGGTATACAGTAACTAACATGTTATCAAGTAGGAGATCATTTACAATTTTCTTTTGTTAATTTAATACTTGATTTACCGGGAAATCCTATTTTTATGAAGATGCCAAATTTTAACACTATTCTTTAATGGTGCTTCGCTTCAGTCAGCTAATGGTCCTAATCTTACTTTTAACAATATTTTAACTGCATAATTCATGCTGACATGCAATTTGGTTATACATTTGTGCATTGGCATTGCATTAAGATATAGTTCTAAAATAATGTTCCGGCAACAAGTGATTTCCTATTAGACCAAGTACTGAACCCCAACCTGCAAATACAGAATGGGGAAAATTAGCTAAATGGGATATCTGGGGTAGGTTAATAGAGGGATAGATAGCTCTGCCAATCAATAATTCAGAGGCATCTAAACTGAGAAGTAATGACAGCACTCAAACTTGATTAGAGTCTAAAAGTGGAAAGGAAAGTCATTTTTAACTTATCTCAAATATGGATAAAATTAAGATTATGATCGATGATCTTCAGAAAATTGATGGATAGGGAAAGATAAAAGAATTTTCACTTCACTGGTACAGAAGAGATTGAATACCTGAATTCAGAAGCTTTTAGAGTTTTCATTGGTACTATTTTTCGCTTTAAGATATACCAAGGTGGAAATTAACATCATCCTCTAATTGCAAAGGTTTCATCCTTTCATTTCATGAAAAACATCCATTCTTACATAGTAACGATAAAATGCTGACAAAAGACAATTCCAGACATGGAATTAAAATATTGTGAAAAGGTTTCAATTCAAACATTTACATGAATTGAATGGAAAAAATTCATAATCAAAACCATACAATTCACTCATTCAACTCATGGAAACTATTTCATACAAGAAGAATGCCCGCTTACTAATTTCAGAGAACCACCTCACACTGATGTGAAGACCATAAATCTTGATCACATATTGTGCATTTGGTTATACCTTCACTTTGCCATCATTCAGCAGCACAGCACAGATCATTCGTACGACACTATCAAGGGTTCTCTGCACTCTTCACTGGATGAACCTTTATAATAGAAATATAATACCAATTGTATTATTCCTAAAACAGTTCCTATCCCATTTGGTACCTACAAAATCAAACACAGACATAGCATTATTACATATGAAAGCCAACAAAATAAAGATTCGAAACTAAATGAGTATTTCAACAAGAAATAAGAAATGAATTGAAGGACTCTCACATAAATGAAGGCATCATCACTGAGCAATCCATAAAGAAAGAAGGAGAAGCTCATCAGGAAGGTGGAAAGTGAAAGATAAAACGGCATAAACTCAATACTTTTTGTCCGAATCACTAATTTCTGAGAAGTTACAGAGACAAAATATGTAAACAAATTCAGCAATATCCGATTCAATAGACAAAAGATGCAGAAACTGTTATATGATGGATATCTAGGAAATAACAAACATACAATTATAAACAATGGAGAGGCAAACATTGAAATGAGAGAAGCACAACTCAAGAATCCGACAAACATCCGGCGCATTGCACTGTCATCAATTTGCAAGCTCCCAACTAGTATGATCACAAATATGCCCAAAACTGCTAGCAGTAATCCAACCATTCTCACCTATCAAATGGCAGTTTATCGTACACAACTTAGAAATGAACCAATTTATTTTATGCCGTAATCATAATTCATAAGCTTCTAATAGTATATCAAAAGAGAGAAATGTTAGTAACATACTCTCTTAACACTTTTTTGAACACACTTTCTAGTTTCTACTATGAAATTTATTGAAAATCACAAAATTTTTGTAGGTCTTACTTCTCATTTAATGATTCTCTCTCCTGATTTTATGGTTTCCAATAGATTTCAACCAATAGTGAAGTGTTAGAAAGATTAACCTAACCTTTCTTGCTTTCTCAGCATACATCAAGAAGAGGATTATGTACACAAGCTGAAAGGCTGCTCCAATAGAATTAACAGTTGTCACCAAGAGATTATCAGGTGATATAAGGGGTGTGCCATACCACAAGCAGATCATGCAGTTCAAGAGAGAATAAATATATGGCAACCCGGAGAACATTTCTGTTGACCCATTTCGGATGATTCTCCTAAATGTCGGTCTAGAAATCAAAACAGAACAAAAATCATTATCAATGAAATTATGAAAGGAATAGGATAAACAACAAATTCTTCCGAACTCAATTATTGTAAGAAAAAAAAAAAAAACCACTCTAAGAAACTTACATGGGGGACACAAACAAACCAAAAGCAAAGATGTTCCCTGAAAATCAAGAAGTGTATACTGTGATCGAAACAAATATGGATCTAAATTGTTTATCCAGATTACAGTATTTGGAACTATGGGTTCTTTTGTTCATCAATTAAAATCCCAAAAAAGTAAAGTTTTTTCTTCTTTTTTTTTTGGTTTTAAATTTCTGCAACCAGAACTAAACACCCCAGAAATTGAAAGAGAGAGAGAATACCAGCAACTCCAGCCGCATCCTTGCCAACTTCACAGATAGAGTAAGCACCAAACAGAGACATCGCTGTTGAATCAACAAACCAACTTTAACAGAGATAAACTTAATAAACCCTCAGTTTATAGTACATACAATTTTATGGTACAAACAAACCAAATTTCTATCTGTTTTTTGTCTAGTCAAAATCGAAATCGCCCACGTTTGCTAAAATCTAATGATTGGGTTGATCAGTTCTTAAGACAAGACACTGTGGCATGCTTTAGCTTTCGCGTCTTCTTATTCCTAGTCATAATAATAATTGACCGTAGCTGGCAGTGGCACTTGACAGAACGACTCCACAAAGAAAACGCTTTTTGCGCCATATACTGTACCTAATTTCATTTCCTTGCTTACGTGGATCTTAATGCTTCCAGAATTATTTTTATGCAATGAAGTACGAACTTATGGATATAAGTTTCCACAATTAGACTCAAACATGCTGCCTGCAATAAAGTATTAACTAAAAGTTAGATAAAACATTGTTTTGTTTTGTGATCCACCTCGATTAGATAAAGGTATATATGATGCGAATATTCTATGTAGTCTCGAAGAGAGTAGGAAAGATCTTTTCTTTTTCTTTGGTGATCTTCTCAGTTTAAAATTTTTTTTTTATTTTTTTTTTACCTTAATTAAAAAATCCTAAGGTGCAAGTTTATGGATCTTTTTCTCATTTATATGATGTTTAATTTTTTCATTTTTATCTGATGTAGGATTTTACCTTACACTTGTATTCCAATAATCTTTCCCTTAAGTGTGAACCTCATTGACATGATAGCCTCTCCCTCGAGCGAAAGTCATTATCATCCACGAGTATTTCATGATGGCTATTAGAGTTCACATACTCTAGATACTTGCATCACTGCTCCACTCACGGGACACGCCACCTAGACCCACCATCAAGAAAACTTTCGATACAAGGGATCTTCAGGCCAAGGATCCACTATTGTCATCTCACTCGTCTGAGTTGGTCACCAAGTCGAACCATCGACTCTAATACTAATTGTTGGGTATCTGAGGAGGGTAAATATCGGGGAGATTTACATCAATAAGGCTATTAGCAACCACATAAATGAATTAGACACCACACCTTAACCCAAAACCTTAAGGCTTCAATTTATGAGTCTTATCCTCACTTATATGATACTCAACCTTTTCATTCCTACCTGATGTGAGACTTCACCTCACACTTATACTCCAACACTCCACTTAGATGATGATGTTCCAGAAGTTGAAATACCCACGAAAGCTATCTCAAATGAAGGTTTTTATCATGTTTTATGCATGGTAATGTGCTTTCTGACAGATAGACCAGTGCGGGAACATATCATGAAAGAATGAATGTCTATCATTTGGAGGCCACTCCAAGGAGTCTCTATTGACGAAATAAGCCTAGACACCTTCCTTTTTCAATTCTACCATCACGTTGACATCTAGAATGTCCTAAGGGGAGGACCTTGGAGTTTTGATAAACAACTTTTCATTCTGGGAGTTATTAAGGGAGGAGAAAACCCACCAAATGTGCCTTTGTTCAACGTCCCGTATTGGATACAAATTCATGGTTTGCCATTTGGTTTCATGTCTTAAGGAGTGGGCCAAAATATAGCCAATCATATTGGAAAACTTTTTGAATATGATGAGAAGAATAGTTCCAGTTATTAGAGGCCCTACATGAGAATTTGACTTATGTTAGATGTCCAAAATGTGACACCCTCTACCCCTCACATATATATTAATAAAGGTCACATATATATTAATAAAGGAGTAAAAATTCAAATATTAATTAAAAGTATTTTTAAAACATTTTAAAATACAAGCCTTTCAAATGGGTAAAAGACTCACATTCACTTTCTTTTACATCATATTCAAACTTGTCCAAATAAATAATAAAGTCGTCTCGGCTCAAAGAAGGCCATCTAAGTTTCATACAATTAATATAGAACCTATATCCTAATGTCACATCCTATCAGAGCGTTGTGTTCCCGTGTCCTCTAGCATGAGGTTCTTCATAGTCATCCACCTATTCATCTGCTCCCCCGAACACAAATTTCAAGATCATCACAGGATCCAAACACAAACAGCAAACCGGGAGTGAGTTATCACATTTTTAACTACTAGAGAGAAACAACACAACATATAGTAGCCAAATACAATTTACTTAGCATATCTCACACTATTTCATCACCTTGTCATTCATCAATCACACTTTTCAATCATCAATCACAATACACAGGAACCACACACTCCGATCAAGACATAATAACACATCAATTTCATAATAAACAATTAGCAAGCGTATGCAACAGTTATGCTAAGACTCAAGCCTATATGCAATGTGATACCATGTCAGTGAAAAACCTCGTCGAGCGCCTAGGAGTACATCACAAGACAAACCACACACTAGCAAGTCAAGTCACTCTCACTAGGTAATATCATAGGGAGACCAGTCAGGGTCACAGTGTTTTGCGAGAATGCTCCAACCATATGGGATCAACATAGGCTTAAAGGAACACTCAAACCGTGTGACCCCCAAGGCCTACACTCCGAAGAGTCCGTCAGGGCCTCTCCCTCCTGATTCAGGTCCAACCCAGAAAACATTTTAGCACACAGACTCTATCTATGAACTGTACAAAACACACGACTCCTCAATTGTTCTCAAAATAATTTTAACTCGTCGTCCTTTAAGGGTCTTATCATTAACTCGTCGCCCAAAAAGGGACTTAGCATCAACTCGTCGCCCTAAAAGGGACTTAACATCAACTCGTCGCCCTTGAAGAGACTTATGATCATGTGATTGTACAATTCATAGTTCACAACTCAATGCACATATATATCTCAATCATATATATACTCAATTTATCACATACACTTAATCCCAATCACAATGGTATAATCTCAATTTAACATGTTATCACACCTCATGAATCATATACACTTTACCTATGAACTATGCAATACACACATCTACTCAATTGTTTTCAAAATCATTTTAACTCGTCGGGTTCCCACAGTGGATCCCATCACAATACTCGTCGCCCTTAAAGGGTCTTACAATTGGGTGATTGCACAGTTCATAGTTCACAACTCAATACACACATCTCATCTCAATACACATGTATTTCATCATCCGTCACATGTTCAATTTATCACATACTCACAGTTTGAATCATCATTTCATAACCTCAACATAACAATTTATACAAAAGATTTTATCACAACATGGGATGTAAAACCTCTGAAATAGTTTCTCACAATTGTATCAAAATCATGGGTTAACACAAAGACATCAAGAGCACTCAAGTTTATCAATCAATTCTCATCAGGACGTCAATTGGTACATAGAACACAATAATATTGTATTCATAATCATAAAGAAAAATTATAATTCAATAAACATCCCAAAATAAACCCAAATTTAGTTCTCTAAGGATCCCTACACATGTTCATTCTAACCCCCAATTGCGATAAACTCATCCCTTACCTCTAAGCGGATTCACGTGTCTTCCCATAGCGATAGCGTCATCTCTAGCGGTTCCCTAAAATTTCTCTAATTTTTTCTCCGACTGCTCCGGTAGAGTACCAAACGTCAGAGAAACGGAGAAGGGATTAAAGCCTCCATTTGGACTGTCTTCATGCGATTCCTTTTTCTCCCTCCACGAACATTATCTCGCAAATCCCAACGGTTAAAGAGTGCGCTATTGAATTTCGAACAGCATATCCAAAATTCACAACAATCCAACGGTTAACGAAACCGGGATCGTAGTTTTACCAAGACAGCTCTGGGTTTTTGCGGGAAAGGAAAGGCTACAATGAGAGGGGTATTTCTCTTAGCTCAGACATGATATTAAAATTCCCAACGGTGAGAATTCTCGGAATCGGGTTGCGAACATGGTAATAAAATTTCACGACGATCCAACGGTGAACAAGTCCGAGATCATCGTTTTTCTGAGACAGGTTTGGTGGGCTGCGGGAAAAAGAAAGAATTTTGAGAGGAGAAGGAGAAAAACGAAAATGAGGGAAAGAAGATGCACCGTCAATGTGAAAACTGACCTAACGCTATTTATAGCTTGGTTTACTCTATTTATTTATTTATTATTTTATAAAAGCAAACTTTATTTTATTCTCTATCAAACAAATAAATAAAATACTCTTTTTATTTTCTCTCAAATCATTATTTTAATTAACAATTATATCTCCTTATTTATTTATTTACAAAATCTCATCATTTTTTTAAAAACTCTACTTATAAATAACAATCCTTTTTAATCTAGTTTACGAAAATTGGGATGTTACACAAAAACCCTGAAGAAAGCAATAAGAATTAAAAAAAAATCGGGAGGAGCAACGATGGAGGTTTAGATTAAATACTAGAGGTTATGCCTTTTTTGTTATCTCTATGGTTTAATGGGGCATTCTAATGATAGTTGCAAAAGGTTGTTAATGATCCATGAGGATGATGTTACTCGAAAATGTGATCCTGACCTTCAAGCTGAGCCAAAGAACTCCATAACGGCAAGCACATCCTGGTACCTCCTTCAAGCCAATTTTTTTGGTGCCGACAATGCTCAACCAGGGCAAGATGTTAGGGACGAAAAGAGACAACATCATAATGACTAGGGGGACCACGTAATCAATCTGAATAATCATGAGCAAGATCAACACACAAAATTAATGGCAACAATTTTTCAAAACCCAAAATTGATCTCCAATCAATCATTGCACCATAGAACAAGAGCCAAAGGCAACAATCATGATGCAATGAATATTGAGATAGAAACAGTTGCTGAAATCATTGTGGGAGAAAAGAAACTATGTACTAATGAGCATTATTAGCAACCAACAATTGTAAATGCCATCCCTAGCCATAACCTCACTCCTAACTCTTCACTTGCAACTTCGACTCCTAAACCAAATAGTAACCTAAAACCTAATACTACCCCCACTTCCATATTCATAACACGACCTTACCTACCTCAGCCACCACACACGACCCTAACCTAATTAGCCCAAACACCCACGTAATCTTTTTTCAAATACTACTACCTCTAGCCTAAGCCCTACCCCACCCTCATATCCTTAACCCTAAACACAACTAAACTCCTATGTCCAAGCCAAACCCAAACCCTCAAATGAGCCAAACCTCAAACATAAATTATCCAAAATGATAAATAACTCTTTTTTATTGGTGGGCCTTGGCATATAAGCTTGCCAAGGAAGATAAGTTTCCTTAGTTGGAATTATCGGGGCTTAAGCAACCTGAGTGCAATTCCTATTCTCCGTGACCTAATCTGAACACACAGTTTGGATGTTATCTTTCTCCGTGAAACCTTAGTGTATTCTAGACACATTGATGAAGTACAAATCTCATTGGCTTTGACTCGTGTATTGTTGTTAATGTTAATTGTAGGAGTGGTGGCCTTGCTCTTTTCTGGAAGCACTTGTTTGATTGTCATCTCTTCAATTACTCCTCTAATTTCATAAATGTTGAGTTTCTTGAAAATGACTTTCAAACTTAGCATTTGATGGGTTTCTACAGATTTCCCCAAGGAGAAAAAAAAGAAAAGACTCTTTGGATCTTATTTGTTCTTCATTTCATCCCCCCATACCTTGGAGCATCTTTAGAGATTTTAACAATCTCTTATCTGCAGATGAAAAAATTGGCAATTATGATCATCCAAATTTTCTCATTTAAGGTTTTTGTGATGTTATTACAAACAATGGTCTTCATGACCTCCCCATGGAAGGATACAAGTTCACTGTGGTGAAAAGCAAGGGAAAATATGATGCCATAGAAGAAACTTAGACAAAGCCTTGGCAAATCTTGATTGACTTGACATGTTCCCTAATTTCAAGCTACAAAGTATTGTAGCATCAAAATCTAACCATTCTCCTATTAATCTTTTGCTTGATGTGAATTGCAGGAAACCTTTTTTTAAAGCAATTCCGTTTTGAAAATTCATGTGGTACCTGCGACGACCTAATCTCAAAACTCAACAACTGCTCATCTTATATGCATTCATCGGGTAGACAAATTAAGCTTGCTTTTTAATCCCAGATTAACCTTTGTCATAAAGAGATTGAATGTTTATGAGAAACATTTGATGAAGATTTTGCCAACCGACTTGCCATTGCCAAGGAGAAACTAAATACCATGATTGTGCAAGAGGAGTCCTATTAGAGGCAAAGGACGAAAGTTTATTGGCTTAGGGATGGTGATATCAATTCACTTCTTCCATTCTTATGCTACTACAAGAAAAAAGATGAACCACAGTGTCTGCCTCGCTCATGATGATAGCATGGTAGTAACCAACTATAATGATCTATGTAATGTTGCAAAGTCCTACTTTGATCATTTGTATTGTAGTTCTATTGTTAAAATTAATGAAATAATAAACCATGTTCTTCTTTATTTGTTGTCTGATTAGAACTCTTCTCTCATTGCTCCTTTTTTTATTGATAAATTTAAAACTGCCCTTTTTCAAAGGGACTCAAATAAATCACTTGGACCTAATGGTTTAAACCCAACCATATAAATTTTTTGGAACCTATATGGCCTTGATATTTTAATTGCAATTATATTCTAGTTAGTAAATGGATTCTTCCCTCTTCAAACAAACCAAAACTCCATTGTTCTTATCCCAAAAATCCCCAACCCTACTACCACGAGAGACTTTAGACCTATATCTCTTTACAATGTCTTTTACATAATTATTTCCAAAACACTAGCCAACCGTCTTAAACCTTTACTTCAAAAATGTATCTCCTTGGAACAATATTCTTTTGTTGAGGGACATTCAATTTTGGACAATGTTATTATTGCCTTTAAAATCCTTCATCACATGAAATGTAAAACAAAAGGAAAAATTGGTGAAGTTGCCTTTAAAATTAATATTAGTAAGGCTTTGGACAGGGTCCAGGGTCCAATGGAGTTATCTGATGGAATTGATGCTAAAATGGGTTTCAATGAAAAATGAATTGGATGGATCAAAACTTGTTTGGAAACTATATAATATTCTATTATGATTAATGGGGATTTTGTTGGTAACATGTCTCCAAGGAGAGTTGGATGGATCAAAACTTGTTTGGAAACTATGTAATATTTTGTTAGGATTAATAGGAATTTTGTTGGTAACATGTCTCTAGGGAGAGGTCTTAGATAGGGTGACTCATTGTCACCCTTTGCACAAAGGGACTTTCGTGTCTTTTGAGGCACTTTGAGAGTAAATGAGAGATTCATGGTATCAAGGTGTGTAGGGTGAAGTAATCAGAATGCCACACGAAGGAGAGTTGAATTGTGACTTTGCAACTTTTCTTGAAACTTTAACCTTTCTGAAATTTTACTCAAGATTACCTTGGTGCTCAGAAAGTCTAGAAACAACACTCATTATTAAGTGTTTGATATGATTATGTGAACCTAATGCCAATGCATATTCGCTCATGTTCAGAAGATCATTACTTAAATAAAAACATTTCTCATATTACTATTATTATGAAAAACTCAGTTTATGTTATGTAGATGCAGTACTCAAAATGTTATTGTTAAGAATGTTGTGTTTAGAAAGCCATTGTTCAAAATGTTGTTTCTAGCTTTTCATGCACAAAATTGTTTTCATGTTTTATGAAAGCTTTCATACTTTGAGGCATATAATTGAACTAGTTTAAATTAGATCTTGTTATCACAAACATGATTTAATTTATATATGTTATTTTACAAAATGTAACACCCCAAGTTTTGAGTACTAGGAATATATCATAAGGAGAACTCTTATTAGAATCCTTTTTGTTATATTTTCTGTAAATATTTGTTATTATTATTTGTGTATTATTGGTTTTTTCCTAAGCATGTACTTGTATTGTGATAGTGTGTGTATTCCTATACATCTGTGTATTTGTGTATATTATTATTATAGTTATCATTGTTGTTGTCTTTATTATATTATATTATATTATATTATATTTGGTGTTAGAAGAGTATTAGATTAACTTCTTATAGTTAAAATGCTTGAAAAATTGTCTATGTTTAGTTAGTTTTATGATGACAACCTTAGATAGACCATATCATATCTTGAGTTATAGTTGTATGTTTGAGGTGTTTTTCACGTTGTTGGAAAGCTTTCTAAGAAAGCTACAATTGATTCATACACCTTAGAAACCAAAGTCAACTTCTATCTTAGAGAAAATCAGCTCCAAAGTAGGTCACTTGATCATAAAAAATGATCTAAGTCCCATATTGAGCAAACTAACCTTATGAACCCCTTTCTTCCCCTATATATAGAGGAGACCAACAAGCCTTATATGCACTAAAGAATTATGTGGGCTTGGCGATAGGCACGAAGCCCCTCAGTCAATATTTTTATATTTCCCTTTGAGTTTTCAAACTTGGGGAATTTAGACAGCTTGAGATTGTGTTTTAAATCACAACCAAGTTTTTGTCATAGTAAGAGTTGTCGTGAAGATCACAATGGACGAATCCATTGGGTCAATGAGTTCTTAGGAGTGGCACGAGATCGTCTTCCTTTTCCTTGTTCAAAAATTGCTTCATTTGAGGTTAGGAGGTGTAAGTTCTCTCTTTTTCTTTTGTTGTATGAGTGGCAATGAACCACATGTAGATTGTATGATCTTAGGTTTATGATTATAGCAAATTTATTATCTTGGATGAGTTGTGAATATACTAAAGCAATTTTTTTTGTTATGATTTGGGTGAATTTTATCGTTGGATGTTTTTCCATTTTGATATTCTTGAAATTTAATTTGATAATTGATGTTGGATGCACATGTTGATTTTCTGATAGAAAATGTTAACTTATAACACCAAAACATGTACTTAAATGATAGAATTAGACTTCGTGTTCTTCATAAGAGATTTATCTCTGTATGTTATCTAGCTAAGGGAGTTGATTTCACTCAAAAAAGGTTTGTATATTAGTGAGTAAAGGTTAGACTGTCAGAATTATGTGGTCAGTTTGTATATTTCCTAATTTTAGGTTTCTAAACAATTAAAAGGGATTTTGAGGTCAACATAGATGTTATGGATGAATTTCTTATCTTTCTACTGAGATAAGAACCAACTTAATAGGAATAATATAACTCTAGACATGATTATCATACTCTATGAGGGTCATTGTAGCGTAGGAGGAAAAATGAGTGTGTAATATTGATATGATAATGAGTGGTAGTACAATGCATGATGTTTTTATACTTATGATTTGACGAATGAAGTGATGTGATGATATTGTTGTGTAAATTAGTTAATGTGCCCATGATTGATATTGTGATTGAATGCATGATGTCCATGAGTATATGTTAAAGTAATATGCCATGGTACATGAGAGGCTTACGTCTTCACTTTATATTGCTATTAATTTTAAGGTTAAGGATGCCTTGAAACAATGTAATATTGGGACACAAGTTTTATTCATTTATCTAAGGATTAAATTAATGAGTAGTTTTTCACCATATTTTATTTACTATGGTTTGTATGGACTTTGGAGCGCCAAGATTTGTTTGAGATGTTGTTACATTTTTATTGATTTGTTCTCTTTAAGTTTAGAAATATATGACATGTATCCTTTTAATTAAATTCCGCTATGAATGTATTTAGAAAATATTTCAAGTGTATGTATCTTGGGGGTAGAAGGGTGTTACACAAAACAATTATGCTTGTTTTGAAAATCTTATTATATATGCATTCTGATATGTCATTTTGATGCACAAAATGTTCTAATGCAGATGCAACATATATGACAATAAATAACATAACGTAAAGAGGAAGGGAAGAAAGGATTCAAGACGGGAATTTTTATACTGGTTCACACCAACCTTGGGTTACGTCTAGTCCTCATCCAAACTGATGAGATTTCCACTAATACAACCAACAACTTGCTAGATTTTTATAACTGCCAACAACTTGTTGAACTTCACAACATCTCCCTCATAACAACACCAAACCTGGTCTTGGATTGGAGATAACCCGTCTCAACCACAACACCATGGGAGACACAATCCAAGTATTCTTTACCTCTTTAAGCGGGCTTAACCCACAAAATGATTCTCCTCACTCCAGGGAAGAAAAACTCACTCAATCATGACACCCACTTGCTCATGGGAGAGATAATAGAAGTATTTTTGTTGAGAAAGTGTCAAGAAATTTTATTCAAATATGGAAGTTCAAATGATAGAAGGAGAAGAAATATCACACAAATTGTTAAGTTTATTGCATGTTGATTGTTGGATGAAGAACAATAGAGATAGGGTGGATGATAGTCTTGGTCGTCTGGTCAAATACACTTGTTTTTTGTATTAATTATTCAATCTTTTGTAATCCGGTGGAGTGTCCAGTCACGTAGAAAAACGCGTCCGACAAGGTCTTGGTCAAATGCATGCTTAACATTGCAAAGCTTAAGAAAAATCTTGTATCTATGGGTGCCATGGATTCAAAAGGTTTTTCTTGCTAGGTTGAAGGCGGAGTTATGCAAATCATAGGAAAAGGGAAGTTTGTGGTAATGTAGGGAACCAAGCAAAGAAATTTGTACGTTCTTTAGGGGTGCACTGTGACAGGCTCTATCTTTGTTATTTTACAATTTGGAAGTCACGCGTCCAATGGCTCATCTGATAATTCTCTATGGGATCAGTGTTTGGGCCACACGAGTGAAAAAGCTCTGGATATTTTGAAAATGTGAGGCATACTTGGAAATCACAAGGTGGATTGTGTCTTTGGGAAGCAACATTGGATGAAGTTCCTAAAGGCTATGCATAAAACAAAGTCCATGTTGGGTTTCGTCCATTTTGATTGCTAGGGGTTTTCAAGAGTTCCAGCATTGGGAGGGGAAAGGTATTTCCTCTCCATCGTCAATGATTAATCCAGGATGACATGGGTATTTAGGATGAAGCATAAATATGAAGCTTTCTAAATTTTCAAGCATTGGATGATTCTTATGAAGAATTAGACAGGAAAGACAATAAAGGGTCTTAGGACTGACAATGGCTTGGAATTTTGTTCTATTGAATTCAATGAATTCTGCAGAAGGCATAGCAAGACTTCATACTATGCACTATACACCATAAGAAAATAGAGTAGCTGAAAGAATGAACACGACCTTGTTAGAAAGGGTCAAATGCATGCTATCCAATTCAAGCTTAGATAACATGAATTGGATAGCATGTATCTGGCCCTTTCCAACAAGGTCTTGGTCATTCTTTCAGTTACTTCATTTAGCTTTGGAGTATAACGTACAATATGCTATCTTGCCATGCCTTCATCTCTACAAAATTCATTGAATTCAATAGAACAAAATTTTAAGCCATTGTTAGTCCTAAGACACTTTATTGTCTTTCCTGTCTAATTCTTCATAAGAATTATCCAATGCTTGAAAATTTTTGATAGCTTTAGATTTTTGCTTCATCATGAATACCCATGTCTTCCTAGAGTAATCATCGATAATGGAGAGGAAATACCTTTCCCCTCCTAGTGTTGGAACTCTCAAAGGCCCTCAGCAGTTATAATGGACATAGTCTAACATGGCCTTTATTATGTGCACAACCTTTGGGAGCTTTGTCTGATGCTGCATCTGATAGATGCAGTGGTCACAAAATTGAAGAGGTTCCATGATCGTTGCCCTGCAAGTGTATCGGGGCGTGCAAGTAGTATTAAAATGATAAGAATATCGAGTATCGATCTCAGGGAACTTTTTTTACTTGGTAAAAGTTGTCATTTGGCGAGCAGGCGTTGGTGATACAATTAATGGTTGAAAAGAGAAATAAAAGTATGATCTAGTCTAAATGAAAGTAAGTAAAGTGAGTAATAGTGTGTGAAAACAAATATGTGAATGTGTTGGTTCCTCTTACAGGGTTTTTTGATGTAATTTAAGGATATTTCTCTACTTAACGGTGCTCCTATATTCTATGTTGAGGTCCTAAATACTAAACCCCGATGTCTCGTGAGTTTAGCCTAATCCTAATTAGACTTTGTTCTTAGATGTCTCTTGTTGAACATAGCCTAATCAAACAACATTACGGTTACAACATACCAAAAAACCAAGTTACCGTACTCCATGTCCAGATATACGATAAATTAGCCCTGTCCTATCAAGTTCTAAGGATCAAACCATTTCCCAATGAGGATGATCCTAACTACACATGCATTTGTGTGATCAAGACAAAAACATGAGAGAATTAAAGGCCGATAGGAGCAAAGAACATATGAAAACACTATTAAATAGATATGACAGATTTTACATCATTTACTCTGTAGAAGTTCCCAACTGAGGATTTAGCCTTCCATTGTAAGGAAGCTCCTTTTTCAAGTTTAAAGAAGAGAAGAAGAGAAATTGAAAAAGTACAAAGTGGTGGAGATGTCTCCTCCACCTCTATAAACCTCACAATCTCTCAAAAACTCCTTTAAAGCTCTTCAAGATTTCTCCTTTGGTCTGCTCAGTCGCCTCTGGGTCCACACACACTAAAGCTCCCTTCCAATTATGTGATTTCAGGCTTTATATGGAAATCCTGTCGGTGGCCTCTTGCTGAACGCCAATCTTGTGCTTAGCACGCATTAGTGAACTGTGGCTCAGCGCCAATCTCGTGCTTAGCCTGGAAGATGACGGATGACTCGCTTAGCGAGTGACAACGCACTGAGCGTGTGCTTGCAAGGCAGATTCTCTTCCAGATTCTTGAGTCTTGCTGAGAACGCTGGTGCCTCGCTTAGCGGGACACACTCATTAAGCGCACAAACTAGGCTTAGCGAGACACCAGATTCAGCATTCCTTTACAACTTCTGAACCACCTAGGGATACCTTTCCCTCGTGTTCAAAAAAACTTACAAATCAAGAGACCCACTGCCTCTTGATTACAACAACAGTTTGCTTTTGGAGTACAACAGATTTTTTTCTCTCTTTAAGAGAAGAATAATACAACTTGAAGATTAGGGAAGTTGAACCCTTACTAAGAGAACCTCTCCAAGTCCAAATACTTGGGTATTCTCACATTCTTCATGACATAAATCATCTTGTAGTCGTTCTTCTTACTTTCATCGATAAACAATGTATCCAACCTGTTGAGAGCATATTAAGAGCATTCACCATGCTTCCTCTTGGAAGACTTGCCTTTCTTCTGAGCTTTGGAGGGGTTGCTTTCCATTTTCATAAGATAAACATAGGGTTTGGAAGTAGAAAAAAAGGTTGGATTTAGAGAAGGGTTTTGAGAAGAGGTGTTGGTGTGATTTGTGGATGGGTTAGGGTTGCATTTGTTAGACAAGTGGCCTCAGATATCTTAAGAAGGGGGGGTTGAATTAAGATATTCTAAACTACTTCCCCAATTAAAAATCTATTTCACTTTCTATTCAAGTTATAAATTCCCTTAATAATGAACTTCTTAAATATTGATTCAAATAAAACAATTTGAATATGAATATAAAGCAATAATAAACAAAGGAGATTAAGGGAAGAGAAAGTGCAAACACAGATTTATACTGGTTCGGCCACACCCTTGTGCCTACGTCCAGTCCCCAAGCAATCCGCTTGAGAGTTCCACTATCTTGTAAATTCCTTTTACAAGTTCTAAACACACAAGGACAATCCTTCCTTAGTGTTTAGAATTCCTTTACAACAAGAGACCCACGACCTCTTAATCCCTTAGAGAATGAGGAGAAGAAGAAGAATGAATCTCTCTAGAAAGAGATAGATTTTACAGATTGAGCACTCAAATAATTCCTTAATGAATTGCAATTGAATTGACCAAGGAATTCTTAAGAGGATAAAATGATTTTGCTCTTTGAGAGGATAAACACTTGTTGTTCTGAAAAACTCTGAGCAAATTCATGTTATAAGTCACATATATATAGACCAATGGTAGTCATGAATAAAGCCTTTGAAAAGTTGTGACTCTTAGAAATATTTTTCTGAAAATCCTGTCTGGTAATCGATTACAACTTTTAAAATTTGAATTAAAACGTTTATTAACTGTTGGTAATCGATTACCAAAATTGTGTAATCGATTACACAGTCTAAAATTTCGAATTCAAATTTTAGTAGCTGTTATAAAACATATTTGGCCACTGGTAATCGATTACATCCTCTGCTAATCGATTACCAGAGAATAAATTCTTTGAAAAACACTTTTTAATTTAAATTACTTGGCCAAACCTTTGCTAATTCAATTAGGAATTCCCTTCCTAATATACTAGTGATCATCTTGATGTTGTGACATGTAATCTTGAAGTATTGTCTTGAATTTAATCTTGAAAAGCCCATTTGCATCAATTGCATCATATCATTATGATCATCATCAAAACACCAAAGGCAATTGCATCTACAATCTCCCCCTTTTTGATGATGACAATACAATACCTGAAATCAAGATTCAAGCAAGCAACAAACAATTGTATATAGATAAAATGTGCGTTTACTCCCCCTATATTTCGGAATTTATGATCACTTGATTTCTAAGGTTGTTAAGCTTTTGTTTTTTTTTTTTTAAGCTTTTTCTACAACCTTTTCTCCCCCTTTGGCAACATCAAAAAGCCAAAGAACTCGGGAATCAACACAGATATAACAATGGAGTAGAAAGATATAACAATGGAGTATAAGGCATAACCATCCAAACTCACAAACAAGAAATAACCAAACCATAATCCAAATAATGTAAAACGTCAACAACCACATAATGTCAAAGCAGAAAAAGGCTGAAATCCAAATACCACAAGATAAATAAATAAAGTACTTAACATAATAATTTAAACTCTAAGAAACTAAATAGCCAAAATACACGGCTTATAAAAGACATATAATCAGAAACTAAAGTCTAAGAAGACGGAGGTGGTGGTGGAAGATCGAATCTCTGACGAATGTATCCGACATCCTCTTCAAGCTGTGTGAGGCGAATGTCCATACCGGAAAAGAGGAGGTGAAGGAGTACGTTCATCTTGAGGAGGAAGTGCATCCTTCTTCAACCATTGACCATTCCGATCTTTATGGTACCCAAAGGAGGTCACTGCACCAGCACCAATTGCAAAGGAATGCTTGACTTGAACAAAGGATTCATCATCAAGCGGAATTTGAAAATGACGCAAAAACAGAGTAATCAAATGTGGATAAGGGAGAGGTGCATTAGCCCGTAATGCCTTATGCATTCGGTACCGAACCAAATGGGCCCAGTCGATCTGACGACCGGTAAGAAAAGCCCACATAAGAATCAAATCCTCCTCAGAGGCTTGTGCTAAATTTGAAGACCGAGGAAGCAAAATCCTAACAATTATATAGTGCATGATGCGATTATCAAATGTTAATGACCCGGCCAGCAATCTACCGGTCATTTCAGCTTGATCATTGCAGACCATGCGACGAGCATCATGACTCGAATAATCAAATTTCCAGTCATCAACAATGGTGCCCTCAAAAGGTGCACCTTGACTGGGTAAATGAGTCAAAGAAAAGAACAGTGACTGATCAATGACCATAGAAATACCATGCACCTCAGAAATAATAATGCCATCCTGAATTTTTAAATTGCAGTAGAAGACCTTTACAAGTTCATGATAATATGGCAATTTTAATGACATGAAATCAACAAGACCAGAATTTTGAAACACTTGATAGCAATCAAACATTTCATCATTAAAGAATTCTACGTCTAAGTACTTAGGGTCTAAGATTATTCTAGAAGAAAACTAAGAAAGGTACCATAGACGCTGATCATCGGATGAAAACAATGTTGATGATCTTGGAGATGACAAAGAAGGATGAATAGGTGCTGTGGGTGCTCCGGATGGGCCGTGGCGGCGATGGGCAGCAGCAGCAGCGGTGGAGGATGATCCCTTTCTCTTCTTCGATGGCTCTGCCATTTAATGAAGTTTTTGTGAATTTTGATTGGTGGAAGTGAAAGAGGAGTGAAAAAGAGGAAGATTGGGCTTTACGGGACGTGATTTGGTGAAGAATTGAGTGAGATTCGAAGATTTGAAGTTTTAGGTATGGAGGAAACGTGGAGGAGGCTTTGGCTGCGCAGCAGCTCTGATTTCGTGAGTATTTATAGAAGAGGACGTATTGTAATCGATTACAGTGATTGGTAATCGATTACAGGACCAATAAGCCTACTGGTAATTGATTACAGGATGTTGTAATCGATTACAGGCTGCCTGTTCATGTGTAATCGATTACACTGGATGGTAATCGATTACCAGAGCCTATCCTAGGCTAGTTTCTTAAGAGAATATCTATGTTTGTGCTAAAAACACATCCAATATGATTAATTATCACTACTAATGCACTTAATTCAATCATTCAATTATTATATACACAAGAAATCATAAATTCTATCATAATAACAAGAATTCAAACAAGATCAAACAAAATAATCTACAAACAATAAATAAGAGTAAATCAATCAATCAATCAATGAATCAATCCCTATTTTTCTAAATCTCTTACATCTAAGAGTCCTAATTCTCTTCTAATAGAGAAGAACACTTCCTTGGGGAGACGTTTTGTGAAAATATCAGCAAGTTGATTCTTAGTATCAACAAACTCTAATACACAATCTCCCTTTAGGACATGATCTCTAAGAAAGTGGTGTCTAATCTCTATATGTTTAGTTCTAGAGTGTTGAACTGGGTTTTTGGATAGATTTATGGCACTAGTATTATCACACTTAATAGGTATGCGATCAAGAATGATGTCATAGTCAGATAATTGTTGCTTCATCCATAAAATCTGTGCACAACAACTACCGGCAGAGATATACTCCGCTTCAGCAGTAGATAAAGCAACACTGTTTTGTTTCTTACTATGCCATGAGACAAGAGCTGATCCAATGAATTGACAAGTTCCACTTGTCCTTTTTCTATCAGTTTTAGATCCGGCAAAATCAGAATCAGAATATCCTATTAAGTTACATGTTGAATTCTTAGGATACCATAATCCTAAATTGATTGTTCCTAATAGATATCTCATGATTCTCTTTACTGCACTTAAATGTGATTGTTTGGGGTTGGATTGAAACCTAGCACACATACATACACTAAACATAATATCAGGTCTACTAGCAGATAAATAAAGAAGAGATCCGATCATACCTCGATATTGTTTTATGTTTATAGACTGACCAGATTCATCTTTATCTAAGTAACAACTAGTGCTCATCGGTGTAGACATGTGTTTTGCACTATCCATCCCAAATCTCTTGATCAATTCCTTGCAGTACTTGGATTGATTGATGAATATACCTTCTTGAGTTTGCTTGATTTGTAATCCCAGAAAGTAATTTAGTTCTCCCATCATTGACATTTCAAATTCACTTTGCATATCAAGGGAAAACTCCTTGCACAATGAATCATTAGTGGATCCAAAAATTATATCATCAACATATATTTGAACCAACAAAATATCGTTATGTTTTCTCTTTATGAATAATGTGGTATCCACTTTACCTCTAGAGAATTCTTTTTCTAGAAGAAAATTGCTTAAGCGTTCATACCACGCCCTAGGGGCTTTTTCAAACCATAACGAGCCTTTTGTAATTTATAAACATGGTTTGGTTTATCAGGAATTTCAAAACCAGGGGGTTGTTCAACATATACCTCTTCTTGAATTAAACCATTTAGAAAAGCACTCTTAACATCCATTTGATAAATTTTAAAATACATTATGGATGCATATGCCAAAAGCATTCTAATGGCTTCTAATCTTGCAACAGGAGCATATGTTTCTTCATAGTCTATTCCTTCTTCTTGATTATACCCTTTTGCTACTAACCTGGCTTTATTTCTAATAATTATACCATGTTCATCTAATTTATTTCTAAAAACCCATTTTGTTCCTATGACATGATAATTTTCAGGTTTTTCTACTAATTTCCACACATTGTTTCTTTCAAATTGGTTCAGTTCTTCTTGCATGGCAATGATCTAGTTATCATCTACTATGACTTCTTTTGAATTTTTAGGTTCAATCATAGATACAAAAGCCATATTATTGCATAAATCTTTAAGAGAATGTCTAGTTGTTGCCCCTTTTGAGATATCACCAATAATGTTGTCGAGGGGATGATCTCTTGAAGCTTTCCATTCTCTTGGAAGTTCATCATTGGATTTGACTTCTTCTGGAGGATCTTCATTGTTTCCTTTATCATTTCCTTTGGAATCTTGTTCATGAATATTCATATGTTCTAAAGAGTCTGCAATATCATCTAGCATATTCTTTCTTGACAAGATAGCATTAGATTCATCAAAGGTAACATGAATGGATTCCTCGATATTCATAGTTCTTTTATTATATATCCTATATGTTTTGCTTTGTAATGAATATCCAAGAAAAATACCTTCATCAGATTTTGCATCGAATTTTCCTAGATTATCTTTACCATTATTAAGCACAAAGCATTTGCAACCAAAAACATGTAGATGAGAAATATTAGGTTTTCTACCATTATATAACTCATATGGGGTTTTCTTTAAAATAGGTCTTATTAAGGCCTTATTCATGATGTAACATGTAGTATTGACCGCTTTAGCCCAAAAAATACTTTGGAAGAGAAGTATCATTTAATAAAGTTCTTGCAATTTCTTCCAATGACCTATTTTTCCTCTCAACAACTCCATTTTGTTGAGGGGTTCTAGGTGCAGAAAAATTGTGTTCAATACCATGTTCATCACAGAATAATTCAAAATCTTTATTTTCAAATTCACCCCCATGATCACTTCTAATGGATGCAATCTTAAGATTTTTCTTGTTTTGTATGACTTTAGCAAGTTTTCTAAATGCTTGGAATGAATCACTTTTATGTGTAATAAATAATGTCCAAGTATATCTAGAGAAATCATCAACTATAACTAGAGCATAGTAATTTCCTCCAAAACTCATGGTTCTAGATGGACCAAATAAATCCATATGCAATAATTGTAAGGGTTGAATGGTTGAAACAACATTTTTAGGTTTGAATGAGACTCTTGTTTGTTTGCCCTTTTGACATGCATCGCATAGTTTATCTTTTTCAAATTTCAATTTAGGCAAACCAACTACTAAATCTTTTGAAATTAATTTATTTAAGTGATCCATGTTTATGTGAGCAATTCTTTTATGCCATAACCATGGATCATCATCTTTACTAAGAAAGCAATGATTGTTTTCTTGTTTTATGCTTAAGTCTATCATGTAAACATTATTGACTCTATGTCCTACATGCTTTTTATTAATGTCATGCTTATGTTCTATAAGACATTTCTGAGAATCAAATGATACTAGATAGCCTTTGTCGCATAATTGACTAACGCTAAGCAGGCTGTGCTTAAGTCCTTCAACAAGTAGAACATTTTCAATGGAGTTTGAAGAATTTGTACCTATATTACCCACTCCAAGGATTCTACCTTTGTTGTTGTCACCATATGTTACATGCCCGCTTTTCTTTGGAGAGATATGTGTAAAATTTGATGCATCTCCAGTCATATGTTTTGAGCATCCGCTATCTATGTACCACTTCTTTCTCAAAGATACCTGCATAATCAAGTTTTTGACTTAGGTACCCAAATTTTATTGGGTCCTTGCATGTTAGTATAAACTGAGGATCCTTTTGGGACCCATATCATTTTAATGTTACTGTAATTTTTCTTGAAGTAGCAAGTTGATATGCCATGTCCTCTTCTTCCACAGTAAAAACAAGTGATAGAATTAGAATTACATTTTTGTGTGGAAGTGGAAAAGTTTTTATGAAACTTTTGTTGTTTTTCAGATTTATACCCTAGTCCATTTTTATTGGACACATATCTTTGTTTACTTCATAAAACATCTAAATTATTTTTACTATAAGAAAATTTTGCAAGTGAATTTACTCTTTAATTTCTTTTACATATTTATCACAACAACTACAAGAATCTGATATTTTCTTGTCAGAAATAGTGGAGGTATTGTTTTTTTTATTTGTTTTAGAAATTGAGACTTCATTTCTAAGAAGATCTAATTTTTTGTTTAACTTTGAAATTTCATTTTCTAAATTTGAAATTGTTTTCTTTGAAGATGAAACTAATTTTGCATGTTTAATTGACTCTTTATGCAGATCAGCAAATGCTTCTTGCAATTCATCAAAAGAAATAGATAAGTTACTTGAAGACGTTACCTCTTCATCGCTTTCATAACTTTTAGCCATAAGGCAGAGATTTATCTCTTCATTTTATGAATCTTCAGAAGATTCCATATCATTTTCATCCCATGTGATGTATGATTTCTTCAGTTTCTTTTCACTATGATTTTTCTTTTCAAATTTCTCCATCTTTTTCTTGAATATGGGACAATCAACCCTCAGATGTCCAGGTTGATTACATTCAAAGCATTTTAAAGTAGAGGATGAAGTTTCTGTCCTTCTCTTTGATTTAAAATTTGGTCGCCTCTGATTTCCTCTTACTTTAAGAAATTTGTTGAACCTTTTTACAAAAAGACTTAGATCATCATCATCATCTGGATCATTATCCTGATCACTTTCTTCTTGAATTGAGGATGATGCTTTAAGAGCAATTCCTTTCTTTTTCTTGTCATTTTCTTCATGTTGGTGTAATCTCAATAGTTCCATCTCGTGTTCCTGCAACTTTCCAAATAAAGTAGCAAGGGACATGTTAGACAAATCTCTTGATTCAGTAATGGCCGTTACTTTGGGTTGCCATTCTCTACTTAAACATCTTAACACCTTGTTTATGAGATCCTCATTTTGAAATTCTTTACCTAAGGCTGCTAGATGATTTACTATATGTGTAAATCTCTTTTGCATGCTTTGAATATTTTCATTTGCATTCATTCTAAATAATTCATACTCATGAGTTAGTGCATTTATCCTAGATCTTTTAACATCTGTAGTTCCTTCATGTGTTAATCGAAGAGTGTCCCACATTTCCTTAGCACTCTTACAATTTGAAACCTTGAAATATTCATCCATTCCCAGGGCAGATGTTATTATGTTTTTGGCTTTTAAGTTGTATTGTACTCGTTTTCTATCCTCTTCAGACCATCTATCTCTAGGTTTTTCTATAGTTATGCTTTCACTTGATGAACTACCATCTATTGTAATTCTTTCTACTGTGGTGGGTATATAAGGTCCTATTTCTATGGCTTCCCAGATATTTAGGTCTATTGCCTCAATAAAAATTTGCATTCGGGTTTTCCAGTAGTGGTAACCCTCTCCATTAAAGATTGGAGGTCTATTGATAGAATTCCCTTCTGGAAATAAGGAATTTGTTGAGGCCATCTTTTTCTTGAAGCTTCTAAACTTTATACAAGAATGAAGCTCTGATACCACTTGTTAGACAAGTGGCCTCAGATATCTTAAGAAGGGGGGGGGGTTGAATTAAGATATTCTAAACTACTTCCCCAATTAAAAATCTATTTCACTTTCTATTCAAGTTATAAATTCCCTTAATAATGAACTTCTTAAATATTGATTCAAATAAAACAATTTGAATATGAATATAAAGCAATAATAAACAAAGGAGATTAAGGGAAGAGAAAGTGCAAACACAGATTTATACTGGTTCGGCCACACCCTTGTGCCTACGTCCAGTCCCCAAGCAATCCGCTTGAGAGTTCCACTATCTTGTAAATTCCTTTTACAAGTTCTAAACACACAAGGGTAATCCTTCCTTAGTGTTTAGAATTCATTTACAACAAGAGACCCACGGCCTCTTAATCCCTTAGAGAATGAGGAGAAGAAGAAGAATGACTCTCTCTAGAAAGAGATAGATTTTACAGATTGAGCACTCAAATAATTCCTTAATGAATTGCAATTGAATTGGCCAAGGAATTCTTAAGAGGATAAAATGATTTTGCTCTTTGAGAGGATAAACACTTGTTGTTCTGAAAAACTCTGAGCAAATTCGTGTTATAAGTCACATATATATAGACCAATGGTAGTCATGAATAAAGCCTTTGAAAAGTTGTGACTCTTAGAAATATTTTTCTGAAAATCCTGTCTGGTAATCGATTACAGGAATTGTGTAATCAAATACAGCTTTTAAAATTTGAATTAAAACGTTTATTAACTGCTGGTAATCGATTACCAAAATTGTGTAATCGATTACACAGTCTAAAATTTCGAATTCAAATTTTAGTAGTTGTTATAAAACATATTTGGCCACTGGTAATCGATTACATCCTCTGCTAATCGATTACCAGAGAATAAATTCTTTGAAAAACACTTTTTAATTTAAATTACTTGGCCAAACCTTTGCTAATTCAATTAGGAATTCCCTTCCTAATATACTAGTGATCATCTTGATGTTGTGACTTGTAATCTTGAAGTATTGTCTTGAATTTAATCTTGAAAAGCCCATTTGCATCAATTGCGTCATATCATTATGATCATCATCAAAACACCAAAGGCAATTGCATCTACAGCCTTTTATAGAGAGGTTGGGACATTCTGGTTGGCTGAGGTTGGTGGCAGAAGTAAATGTAGAAATAATGGTGGTTGATGAGGTGAAGACAAAGAAATGTACGGATTGCATGCACCAGACACGCAAGTAATCAATTAAAATAACATAGTAACCGATTAAATTGGTCCTCGTTGATGTGCCATCATTTTCTTCTATTTTCTAAACCCTTTTTGCACCATTTTAATTATTGATTGGTCTTAATTGTCAATTAATTAGGCAGTTTTATTATTTGGGCTCATTTAGCTAATTTGATGTTTTTAATCTAATTTCAGGAATTAATGAAACATTGGGCTTAATCCGGATTTTGGTTGTGGACTTGAAGAGGGCAAATAAAGCAGAGCTTACCTTAGTTAATTTCTAATTAGGAAATTTCGCAATTTTATTTTATGTTGTTCAGTGTTTATTTCGTTTTGGGCCAGAGTATTGTAATAGGGCCCAGTGACTTTGAGTGACTCTTTTTAAATAGCTGCCTTGGGATTCGTGCAGGGCATTCTATTCTGCTATGCTATTTTCATTATTCAGAGCTTTGGTTTTAGGTTTTCACGTTTTTCTGTTCCCTTGTTACAGTTTTCGTTCTTAATGCAAATTTCCGTTTTCTGTTTCTAATTACGAGTTCATTCTTGCTTCTTCATCTACTTTCATTTACGTTTCTGTTCATTTACGTTCTTGTTCATTTACGTTTCTGCTTCATGTTTCATTTGCGTTTTCTGTTTAAATCCATGGAAGGCTAGATTTTCTGGTGTTGTTTCCTTTTGAGGACGAAGCCCAACTCTCTTTGAGGTTTTGTTTGTAATGTGGTTTCCTGGTAGTTTTCCCTTCACCAATTATCCCAAATTTCGTGAATATTAATCAATGCATGCTTCGTGTTCGATTAATTGCCTCTGAGCCTAACTTGCGTTCATGCTTAATGGACGAAGGGCTAACTGGTGTATGTGGTGCCTAATCATGTATTGAAAACCCTAAGTTGATTTTCGCTTAGTAAATTGAAATAGGGTTGGATTAAGTGGTTGACTGTTAGGGACGAATTCTCCATAACCCAGGATAAGAGAGTGGCTTCTGAATCAGAGGAAACAACCCGTTTTTAATATTAGTAGTTTCGTATTCCATTTTATTTGTTCTGCTCTTTAATTACCAAACAACCAAACCCCCCCCCCCCATCGTTACTGTTACTGCAAGTATATTATGAACATTTGGCTTGTCACTGCTCGTTGGGAAACGACCTAGGATCACTTCCTAGTTACTGCATTTTCATGTTTATTTGATTCGGGTACGGCCTCGATCACTCGTTTTCACTCAAAACCAAAAGCTTCTATAAGCAATCGATTAAAACATGGTTGTAATCGATTAAATATCCAAAACCCCCCCTGAGGCCACGGAAATCGATTAAAACATTGAGTAATTGATTAAAATAGAATGAAATCCAAACAAAACTTTTACTTACATGAAAGTAATTGATTAAACACACAGGTAATCATTTAAAACCTACAGTTTTAAACCAAAACACTATAAACACATAAATGATAATCGATTAAAACGCGGGGTAATCGATTAAAACATAAGATTTTCAAAACTGATAACACATACCAAGCAATGGTAATCAATTAGATCAAGGTGTAATTGATTAAAGCAAAAAGTTTTGAAAATTGATCATACATTTAACACACAGTAATTGATTAAAACAAAGAGTAATCAATTAAAACAATAAAGAAAAATGAAATAATCAGGGTTATCATGTATTTTCAGAGAATAAAACAATTGACTAATCAAGCATATCAACAAACTAAGAAGACACTTCAAGAGAAATCAAGAGATATATATTGCAATATGCAACATATTACATGCAATAAACACAACATCATTCAATGCTAGATCCATCTAAAATGCCTAGTTCATTTTTGATGAAGAAGAACCTATCTCTAGCAAGTGGCTTGGTGAATATGTCTGCTAGCTGATGCTCACTATCAATGAACTCAATGTAGCAATCTCCTTTTAAAACATTGTCTTTAAAAAAATATGTCTTATCCTTATGTGTTTGGTTCTAGAATGCATGATGTTCGCGTCCAGCAAGTGCACCAGATCGCGCAACTAGTATAAAACGGTAAGAACCGAGTATCGAACTCTCGGGGAACTTGTGTTACTTGGTAAAGCTAATTCAGTGAATAGGTGTCTAATATGAAAAGAAATATGTTGATTATGAACAAGTATGTAAACTGACTATTAAAAGGAAAATCACGTGAGTAATGATGTGTAAAGACAACTAGACAACACATTAGTCTTCCTATTAGGTGCCTGATGTTAGAAGGATATTCTCTACTTAACAATGCTCATGTGTTCTATGTTGTCTCCTGAAAGGCTAAACCCCGATTCCTCATGATAGTTTAGCCTAATCTTGATCAAGCATCGTCCGCAGATTCCTCTTGTTGGACTAAACTCGATAAGACCGCATTAAGACAAACATACAACAACTAGGTTACCGTATCCTAATTCCTCATGATAATACGATAAACTAGCCCTGTCCTATCAAGTTCTAAGAACCAGACTAGTTTCCACTGTTGAATGACCCTAAAAATACATGCATCTACGTGATCAAAGTAAAAACATGGTAGAATGAAGTTCTGATAGCACAATGATGTAGATGCAATTGGCTTTGATGTTTTGATGATGATCATGATGATGTGTTGCAATTGATGCAAATGGGCTTTTCAAGATTAAAATTCAAGACAATACTTCAAGATTACAAGTCACAACATCAAGATGATCACTAGAATATTAGGAAGGGAATTCCTAATTGAATAAGCAAAGGTTTGGCCAAGTGATTTAAAATAAAAAGTGTTTTTCAAAGGTTTTACTCTCTGGTAATCGATTACCAGAGGATGTAATCGATTACCAGTGGCCAAATACGTTTTATAACAGCTATAAAAATTTGAATTCGAAATTTTAAAAGCTGTAATCGATTACACAATTTTGGTAATCGATTACCAGCAGTTAGTAAACGTTTTAATTCAAATTTTAAAAGCTGTAATCGATTACACAATTGCTGTAATCGATTACCAGACATGAATTTCAGAAAAATAATTTCAAGAGTCACAACTTTTCAAAGGCTTTACTCATGACCACCAATGGTCTATATATATGTGACTTAAACACGAAATTGCTCAGAGATTTTTTCAGTACAACAAAGTGTTTATCCTCTCAAAGAGCAAATTCATTTTATCCTCTTAAGAATTCCTTGGCCAATTCAATTGCAATTCATTAAGGAATTAATTGAGTGCTCAATCTGTAAAATCCATCTCTTTCTAGAGAGATTTGTTCCTCTTCTTCTTCTCATTCTCTAAGGGATTAAGAGACTGTGAGTCTCTTGTTGTAAAGGATCTCTAAACACAAAGGAAGGATTGTCCTTGTGTGTTTAGAACTTGTAAAAGGAATTTACAAGATAGTGGAACTCTCAAGCGGGTTGCTTGGGGACTGGACGTAGGCACAAGAGTGTGGCCGAACCAGTATAAAACTGAGTTTGCATTTTCTCTTCCCTTAATCTCCTTTATTTATTATTGCTTTATATTCATATTCAAGTTGCTTCGTTTGAATTAATATTTAAGAAGATTGTCATTAAGGGAATTCATAACTTGAGTAAAAAGTGAAATAGATTTTTAATTAGGGGAAACAGATTGGAATATCTTAATTCAACCCCCCCCCCCCCCTTCTTAAGATATCTGAGGCCACTTGTCTAACAAATGAACACACAAAACACCATCAAATAGATATACAGGTATTTACATCAAGTACCTAAAAGGAAGAACCAACAGAGGATTTAGCTCTCCATAACTGGGAAGCTTCCTTTACAACAAAGAGAAGAGAAAGATGAAGGATTGAAGAAATACAAGTAGTGGGGATGTCTCCTCCACCTCTAAGACCTCACAATCACTCACAAACTTATCTCAAGCTCTTAGGACAGCTTCCTCTTCAAGCTTCGGTCTCTGTGGATCTTCACACAGCAAAATCTCTCAAACTCTCTGGAACTTGGGCCTTTCTCTCTCTAGAACTCTCTAGACATGCACAAGCTTCAAGAAAAAGGCCAAACTCCCTTCCAAAATCTGATTTCAGGCTTAAATAGGTGGCTTTGTTCGTGCTTGCGCGCTTAGCGTAACTCTGAACCGCTTAGCGCGCATTAGTGAATTTCGGCTTAGCGCGTGCTTTTCTCGCTCAGCAGATGGACTGAAGCGGTGTGCTTAGCGGGATGACCCTTCGCTCAACGATCATGCACAGTTCATCCTTTTTCCAGATTCTTCCTCGTGCTCAGTCGAGGAGTGTTGCGCTCAGCGGATGGCTCGCTATGCCAATCTTCTGGCTTAGCGAGAGGGTGAAAATTAGCACTTCACAAACTTGCCTAATTAACCTGAAATTGAGAGAAAATAATTATTAAACACACAAAATGAAAGTACTAAGTATTTATTACCTATCTTTAACAAAAATTAATTGCAACACTACAAAATAACCATAAATTGGAGGAGTTTGATACAATTTACACAAGTTTTATACACAAAAGTTAGTCGTATTCATCGACTAACACATGACCGAACCATCTTTGTCAAGGTAGCAACTAGTGCTCATAGGAGTAGCCATATGTTTTGAGTTTTCCATTCCGAATCTCTTGATGAGTTCCTTGTAATATTTTTCTTGGTTGACAAAGATCCCATCATTTGTTTGTTTGATTTGTAGTCCAAGAAAGTAATTTAACTCACTCATTTTTCAGAATCAAAAGATACTTTATATCCTCTATCACATAATTGGCTAACACTTAATAGGCTATGCTTTAAACCTTCTACAAGTAACGCATTTTTGATGGAAGTAGAGGAACTCGTATGTAACATGTCCACTTTTCTTGGGGGAAATGGTTGTAAATTTAGATACATCTCCCATCATATGCTTGGAACATCCACTATCGATGTACCACTTCTTCCTTACATATTCTTCCTCGTTGTTCTCAAGAGATTTTGTCATGAGACATAAGTTGGCTTGGTCTTCATCATGATCTTGAAATGATTTCAGATTTGATCTATACACGAAATTATTTTCGGAAAACAGAGAATTTAAAGAGGCCATTTATCTTGAAGTTGTGAAACTTTTCTCAAGATAACCTGCTCTGATACCACTTGTTGGAACAAGTGGCCTCAGAATAATTAAGAATGAGTGGTTGAATTAATTATGAATGTGTTTTGACTAATTAAAATTTTTCCTTCTTAAAGTTACTAGATTCAATTAGGCTTTACTACTAAGTTATGAGAAAATAAAAAACGGAAACAATAACTTAGACAAAAGTAAAGCAAAAATAAAAATAGCACAATGGAAAAGTAAAGAGTGTAGGGAAGAAGAAAGCAAACACAAGTTTTATACTGGTTCGGCAACGACTCGTGCCTACATCCAGTCCCAAAGCAATCCACGGTTCTTGAGATTTCCAATAACCTTGTAAAATCCTTTACAAGCAAAGAGTCACAAAGGATGTACCCTCCCTTGTTCTTTTTGAACAACCAAGTAGATGTACCCTCTACTTGAAGTGAACCACAAAGGATGTACCCTCCCTTGTGTTCACTATTACAACCAAGAAGCTACCCGCTTCTTACACAGAATTCTCAGATGGTTAGTTCTTTGAATTTAGTGTTTGGGCAAAGAATTCTCAAACGATTAGTTCTTTGAATTCTTTGTTTGGGGAATCAAAAGAATTCTCAGATGGTTAGTTCTTTGAATTCTTTTGGCAAGAGGGAGAAGGAATGAAGGAGAAGAAAATAGAATAGCACAAGTTTTTTCACAATGAACTTTTCTTGACAAAGAAAGTATTGAACAAAAACTCTTAGAAAGATATTTAGAATGAATCAGAAAATCCTCTTTTTAAATTCGTGCCATGGTCACATATTTATAGCCATTTGATGGCTCAAGTTAAAAGTTGTGACCCTTGGCAATTTCTTCAAAACTAGTCACTTTAAAATTTGTGACTCTTTTGAAAATTTGTCACTTTAAAAGTTGTGACTCTTGACAAAATCTTCAGAAACTAGTCACTTTAAGAATTGTGACTTTTGGTAATTTATTTTTCAAGATCAGTTACTGGTAATCGATTACCATTATAGTGTAATAGATTACACATCAACAAATGTGATTCTTCATGTTTAAATTTGAAAACCAACGTCTAGAAATACTGGTAATCGATTACATATGTTGTGTAATCAATTACATAAGTTTGAAAATATTTTATCACAAGTTGTGACTCTTGAAATTTGAAATCCAACATTTAAAAAACATTGGTAATCAATTACATGCCCATGGTAATTGATTACAACTTTATAAAATAGTTATAAAACTGTTTGGGCTTCTGGTAATCGATTACCATAAGGCAGTAATCGATTACCAGAGAATAAAAAACTCTGGTAAAAGATTTTTCTTTGAAAAATTCTTTTGGACAAATTATGTTATTCAATCTTTTCTTTTGAAAAAATCTTTTTATACTTATCTTGATGCTTTTCTTGAAGTTCTTGCATATCTTGAGTCTTCTCTTAAATCTTCACTTGAATCTTGATTCTTGATTGAATGATTCTTTGATTCTTGAAACTTGCTTGATTCTTGATTCTTTACTTGAGACTTTGGCATCATTAAAATAAACTTTGAAAGTTTTGCTTCCACAAAGACGACCAAACTGAGGTTTATGAGAATGTTGAAAGATTTCTTTGACATAATTATATATTTTAGTTCCAAAAGAACTCTCAAGTACCTGAAATGAGTGAAAATAAAGAGATCTTATGATAGGACCGAAATAAAGTTAATGTTGACAATGTATTTGCATATAATGCAACACTAAATATAATAAATGATAATGATAATGATAATGAAGATCAAGAATAAGTTTATAAAGGATTATAGACAAAAAATGATTAACCAAAATAGAAATACTCAATTAAGGCAAAATTAGACTTGCTTCCCAAAGTGAATGATTTTTGGACCTGTAGTCTATACATCTAAAGATGTGAAGCATAATTATTTTTTTGGACATGTAGTCCACATACTTGAAAACGTAAAACTAGTTAGGTTTTTGGACTTGCAACCCATATACTTGAAGATGTAAAATCCAATACATTTTTTGACTCATTGGTTATGCACTTGAAAATGTTAAACCAATTGAATTTTAAAATAGATTTTTGTGCAAAAAAAAATGAGAACGATGAAATTGAGAGAGAAAACATAACTTGACATTAATTTTAAAGACACCTATTCACCAATAGTGGATGTGAGTACTTTTGATACTTAGTCACTCTATTAGAACATGAAGGGTTTATTTTGCATCTAATGGATGTTGTTATAGTTTACTTGTATGACTATCTTGATATTGACATTTGCATAAAACTCCTTGAAGGATATAATTTGCCAATAATCCATATTCTCGAGAGGAATACTCTCGATGGACTAAAGAAATCAAGTCACATTTGGTATAATTGACTTAGTGAGTACTTGCGAAAGACAAAATATAAAAATGATCCTATTTGTCCATGTATTTTCACTAAAATCTAAAAATAGATTTTTCATAATTTGTTTATATAGATGACATAAATATTATTGGAACTCTTGAAGAGCTTCCAAAAGCTATAGATTGATTAAATAAATAATTTGAGATGAAGGACCTAGGAAGCACAAAGTTTTGTTTTGAAAATTGAATATTTAGATGATAGAATTTGTGTGCATCAATAAGCTTATATTGTAGAGGTGCTTATAGGTTTTATATGGAAAATCACACTCGTTGTACATTCCAATGATTAAAGGTCTCTAGATGTGAACTAAGATCCTTCTAGATCTTGAGAAAATGATGAAAAAGTACTTGATCCTGAAGTGCCGTGTCTTAATGTTATTGAAACACTAATGTATCTTACTATGCATACACGATCTGAAGTATCATTTCTCACTAATTCACTACCAAAATA
Source organism: Glycine max (assembly GCF_000004515.6). Lineage (NCBI taxonomy): Eukaryota > Viridiplantae > Streptophyta > Magnoliopsida > Fabales > Fabaceae > Glycine > Glycine max. The sequence goes on from NC_038251.2 coordinate 33,794,139, forward strand.
TAATTCTTCACCAATGCAAATATATTTAAGCATGTACTTCGTTACTTTAGAGGTTATTTGTTAGATACTCATAATGATATATCATGAGTTTACATTAGGTGATGCAACAATTTCATGACAACATATGAAATAAGCCAAAATAGGCACATTGTAACGATCTGCCTCAAGACTACAATATCACTAACTTTAAAATGCATAATTTCAATTTTTAAATGAAATCTCCATTAGTTTGATTATGAAAATGAGAGTAAATTTTTTGCAATATACACTCACCAAACAACGTAAAAACACTTAAATACACACATACACACACATATATGTATATGTATAACTTTTATCATTATACACCATTCACATGATAGAAAATACTTTAGTTTTTACATGTACCTAAATTCGAGATTTACATGCTCAAATCAAAAACAATTATGGAACCACTACGAAGGAGTTGATAACAAAATACAACTCTTTCCCAAAATAATTTCAACGTCATCATGTCGACTTGGCGACTCCCACAAAAAGAATCTCTCTCCATGTCATCAATTGTTGTACATCTGCTCCCACAAACGAAGGTTAGCGATCATCACAGGTACCAAACACACAGAACAAAATTGCAATGGTGAGTTTATTATAAAAGAAATCAACAAACATCAAATGACCATGATTATTAAGAAACAATAACAAATACCATAATTATACACAAATATTCATCAGTCCAACATACACTTAACAACTAGTCATCAACCTTTCCACAATTCCAATCAATCTTGCTCAGTATGATGCATGCACTTGACCTTAACTCTCAAATGCAATATGGTACCATTCATCAGGAAATAGCCTGTTCACGTGACACTCACACTTAGGAAAACTAGGCAGCAAGTGTCTAGGTCACCCTATCGTGCACAAGAAACTCGCCCCATGGTGATTAGCCTGAGTCACAAGGGAGTTCCAAACCGAGTGACATGCCTCCAAGTACAAGTATTTTCCCTCATGAAAAACAGTAAGTACTTACAACGTCTCATCTTCAAAGGAAGTGTAAAAACATCCTACTATGGTTCCCGAATCACAAGATATACTAATAAAGGCTCAAACTAACTAGGAGAAAGACATAGAAGTAAAGGTTATCTCAAAGGAACCACAAAAGAAAAGGTTAGGAGCTTCATTCTCTACTGAATCCTTGAGATTGATTCTAAAGATTCCGCTTTGATTAAAATGTTCCTATTCGTGCGGTGGTCCAACGGTAAGCAACAATGGCTTGTGGTGGCCATTGGTGGACGTGGGTGGTGGAAGAAGAGTTTCTTGGGTTTTTGGATGGAGTTTAGAGGGGGGTAAAAATTGTGTTTTTCATGCTGAAAAAAGTATTTATAATCTACAGATCTTGTTTAGCAAGCTCATCTCACTAAGAATAATTCAACTTTTGGCACTGAGCATGACATTTTGCATTGAGCGCAATTTTTCTAATGGCTGAATTATACTTGGCATGTTGATCTCGCTCAACGAATTATCTCCTCGAGTTTGAATTGTGCTTAGCATGCTTGTTTTGCTAAGCGAGATGTCCAAAATTATTATTTTGCAAATCCTAACAGTTAAAGTGTGAAGACGTGGGTTAAGAACATATAGTTCAAATTTGAAGGTGATCCAACGGTTAACGAGTCTGGGATCACTGTTTTACCGGAACGGGTATGGGTAAAACTTGAAATCTCACAATTTCAACATAGGTCAATCAAACTCCACATAACCTAACATCCACATCAAGCAATTACACATAACTAATTCACACAACATCTCAACTCAACCAAATCAATCAAATAATCAAATAACACAAGAAATACATTAAACATCGATTTTCAGTTAGCGAAATTTCAGGGTGTTACACACATAAGCTAATCATGCAAAAATTTAAGCTCACCATAAGGAAAAATGACATTGATGTTCACATATGAAGACAATGATACATGTATTTCATGGTAGAAAAAAGAATACATCAAAGGAGATAAAACAAAAGAATGGTGATATAGATGTTCAACAAGTTCGTTCACGTAAGAATCTAGAAGATTTCTTTACAAAATCATTACCAAGGAAGACTTTTGAGTAACTGACTCACAAGATTGAATTTTTTTCATCTTAAGGATGATTGTCTACATGAGGGGGAGATATAAATATGTTCTGCACTTTTTTCCCCTTAGCCATAGTTTTGTCCCATTGGATTTTCTTGACAAGGTTTTTAATGAAGCATGTGATTGCATATGGAAGAATGATGTACTCTTTTTCCTTCACTAGACTTTTATCCCATAGAACTTTTCCTAGTAAGGTTTTAATGAGACACATTTTTATATAATGGACATTCAAGGAGGAGTGTTATGAATAATTTATTTGTGGTTCTCCATATTTTTCATTATCTTTTATAATCTTTCCTTATTTATATGTATATTTTGTAACTTCTCCAATAATCTTTTGTACCTATGAATAGGCTACTCCTATTGGAAAGATTATACACAATTTTTATTCTCTCTAAACTCTTGTATTCTCTTCTTTACTTTTCTGCTTCGAGTTATATTTTATTTAACAAAATACAACTTTTAAGCACAAGGTCATTATGATAAATTACAACTTTCAATTCAATTTATAAATTATGTTTAAAAAACTCATCAATGGGTTAATAGTCATACATCTTTAAACTTCCAAATTATTCATTATATATCCAAAGACTATCATGACAACTAAGACTGTAAATGAGTCTAGCCAAACATTAGAAGTTTAGGCTTGACTTGTGAAAAAAATGGTGATTCCTTTATTTAAAAGACCCTAATTAAAAGCTTAAACTTGGTTTTTTTTTTATAAAAAAAAAAAGCAAAGCTTGAGCTTGGCTTGTTTAGCTCATTTATAACATTATTTTTAATTTGTGAAAAAATTTCTTAAATTGTTTTTTAACTTACCAGTTTAGTATTTAATAAAATATTTCAATAATAAACAATAATCTATAAATATAATTTTATGCTGAACATGCGATGTGATATTGTAGAATCTATATAATTTTTTTTAACTTGTAATTTTAATTTTTCAATGATATATCCACCTTAGTTTGTACCCTATTTTATGTGTATTAGCATTTAACACAAAATTTTAGACTAAAAATTCATTTGTTCTTTTGTTTTCCAAAATTTAATTAAAAATATTATCATATTTTATCATTTAATTTTAAAAAATGAAATATATTTTCTAGGTTTCTCTACTATAAATATGGATTTTTTTTTGTTTTTTTAAGTTAAATGAAAAAGTATGATATTGTCCTTAAATTAAAATTTAAAAACAAAAGAATTTAAGATTTTTAAGTCTAAATTTTTTATATTAAATGCTAATACACACCAATTAAAATGAATATTAACATTTCATTCACGAGCTTATAAAACTTGAGTTTAATTTATTTAAATAATTAAACTCAATCTCAATCTCAAACTTAAATATCTTTATTTAATTAAATAAGAGTTTGATTGAATATTTGACATCAATAAATTCACGATGTTGCTAGGTGCACCTAGCATTATTGCTGGTGCACCCAGCACCCTCGTGAAAAGACAAAAAATACCCCCCGTGTATTTTTAAAAAATATTTTTTGCACCAGGTCATTAAGGTTGATCCGCGCATTGATGTTGGTTGATCTGCAGAAGAAAAATTTGATCTGCGAGTAGCTCGCGGATCAAGTTGATCCGCGGTAAGATCACGGATCAAGTTGATCCGCGAGTAGCAGGCGGATCAAGTTGATCCGCGATTTTGCTGCGGATCAAGGTGATCCGTGATCTTGCCGCGGATCAACTTGATCCGTGCTGTTGCCACGGATCAACTTGATCCGCAAGCAGGTCGTGTCTTTGTTTTTTTATTTTAGATGAAGATTTTATTTTATTTTAGATGGAGATTTTATTTTATTTTTGAATACGAATAACATAAAATTTGCACGAATTGAAACGTAAAATCATTTCAAACATAAAATAACATTACATTAGCTTCAAACATTACATTAACTTAAAGAGAGTGGAAAAAAAATATAATTTGCATCAAATACGACAATTAAGCCATGCTAATTTTGCAACAAGGACATAGACATATTATTTTTTTCAAATAAGCAACAAATTTATATGTTAACATAAAAAATAAACAAATGTACATTTTCAATCATCATTTAAGTTAACATAGTCTCTTTTGTACAACGTGAAGCTTCTATAATGTTGCATTCTACTAATATATGGAGTTGGCCACTGCTTCGCCTGAGTATGACAATTGGTAGACCATAACAATGCTATCGACGGTAAAGGACAACGATTTTTCAAATAAATCTGTCGTACATGCAAAAATAAATAAGTATTAACTCAATCGTACACAACTGATTGCATAAATATAAAAAAATTTATATCTACAATGTACTTGAACAAAATGATTTCCATAGACGTGACCGATACAAATTATGCGATGCATCGAAGGATCTCCCGGTGGTTGACTTCTAAGAGGAAAGAACGTCATGCTTTGTTAGTGAGACAAGGATATAATGATTACATTATACCATGATGCAATCACATATCCCCATGTCGGTTATATCCATCCACTTATCCATAGTGACCTGAACGAAACAAATATAGACGTCAAAGTTTATTTTAAAGTTAAGTCTTAAAAATCAAAAACACAAATTAAATACTGTGGTTAACCCATCAACATGTAGTGACATCCTTAAATCCTCAAATCTGTTTGTGCCACCAAAGAGCTTGATATAGTCTTCTGCGAATTTGGCAAGTTCTATAAGCAGATGGGTGCAGACCATAACTCCAGGGAGAACATCACGTCTTAAAATTATACCTCGGAAGCATTCTAAAGCCCAAACCACATTATTAAGATGTTCACCCTCCAGATATGCAAAACCGGCAGAGAATGTGATCCCAGTTGGTGTCACCCAACAAAATCGAGCAGTGGGAGTCTGTACCTGTTCGTTTTATAGGTACTGTCTATCAAAAACACCAAATTACATGCGTTGGCTAACTTCACTGCATCAGGGTGACACCAAAAAATATCACGTACCACGTCTTCATCCTTTAATTTATGCCAATGAATATATTGATCCTGTTCAAGAAGCTTCATTAGGTGTTGCATTTCAGTATCACTTCCTCTTATGGAAGAATGGTATGCACTTCTTGCATTGTATATTTGTTTGATGGTCGTACAACTATTGACATTGTGCTCCTTCAGAGTCAGCAGAATGTTTCTTGGTTTGACCATTGACTTTGTCATATCACCAATAAGTGTCTTTTCAGCTTTACTCAATCGCCAGACATATGGATGTCCAACTAATGACTTGGCCAATTCATGATTATGAATCCCACAAATCAACTTCACCCAGCCTTGTCCCTCAACCACTGGCTTGCCACGAAGCTTGAAGGGACACCTACATTTCCTAGTCCTAGTGTCTCTTATAACGAATTCTTTGTTCCTACACCTATACTCGCCACTCCTTTCACACCCAATTAACACAAACGAAGTCCTTCCTCTACTACATGTGTTTGTGTCTGACCTTACAATCACCGCCACAAATCCATTTTCATAAGCAACGGATCAAGCCCATCGCAGAACATCCTCTTGGCTGTCAAACACCTACAAACCAATCCACATAATTTCAGCTTCCTACGACATATTCATTTTATTAAATCACTCACAGTCATGAACATTATTACCTGAGAAGTATTGAACACATTTGAACAATCAACATGTGGTTCATTTACACCACATTCTTCTTCATTTTCATAATCCATATCCATTTTTTCATGCATTATACCTTCATATATCCACTGATCCTGGTCTATCTTAACAATAAATAAAAAATTTAAACACAAACATACAAAATGACAATACAAACAAAGTAATAAATTAAAAACAAAATTAAACTTTACAATTTCAAAAAACAGAGTCTCTTGCAGATCAGGTTGATACGTGCGTCTTTTGCGGATCAAGTTGATTCATGAAAGACCCATTGATTAACTTGATTCGCGACTATCAACTTGATCCGCAGCAATGAAACACAGATCAACTTGATCCTCGAGTCTTTTGCAGATCAAGTTGATTCGTGGGTCTTTCACGGATGAACTTGATCTGCAAAAGACGCACGAATCAACCTGATCCGCAACTATCAACTTGATCCGCAACAATGAAGTTTAACTGCGGATCAAGTTGATCCGTGAGAAGCTAGATTTGATGTACATCAGAACAGAATGCACCCAACACTACGTACCTCGTATGTCGCCGCCGACCACCGCAACGCCTTCACCTTCACCTTCACGGAACCTAACCGTTCACCGAACCAAACCGATCGCAACGAAACGAAAGAACTACGGCGAAGAAGCACTGTGCATGGAGGAGAGAAAACAATGAAAGAATGCGCAAATGAAGCATTATGCCGTTTAAAAGAGGAATGCACACTGTTCATGGCAGCACTGTTTATCGACAAGATGAAATGCAAGAGCAGCAGGGGAAGGGATAGTTTAGTCATTTACAAAATTTGTTGGGTGCACCAGCAATAATGCTGGGTGCACCTTGCAAGTCCCTAAATTCACAAGTAATCTAACTTATTTACACCAGTAAGCACAGCCGCACGCCCACACCTAAACTAGTTGCTCCGAAGTTAAAATAACTACTTATTGCTTTTTCCACATGTGAACCATTAACCTAGAATTCACCGTTTCCTTTGTACTAAATGGAAATGATAAGGGAGTTGCTACGTGCACCCAACATTATTGCTGGGGCACCCAGCAAACAGTGAAGTGGCAAAAATGCCCTTCCGGAAGAACCTTTTTTCGGAATCATTCCGGAAGATTCTTTTTCCAGAAACTTTCCGGAAGAAGAATTCGTGATTCCGGAAGTACTCAGAAACTCTTTCCGGAAGAACGTCATCTGAAATGTTTCCGGAAGAAGCTTCTTCCGAAAGATATCCTTTTACTTCCGGAAGAATGGTCATCCGGAAATTTGTTTTTTTTAAATAATTTAATTTTAATGAATAAACTAAATTATAAAATAATTAATATTATTATACATAAATAATTAAATAATTAGTGAACGTAATTATTACTAATATTTATAATTTCTTTTTTACGCGCATGTAATTGTAAATATTAATTTGTGTGACAATTTAGTATAATTTAAACCATAAAAATTAATTAATTCGTATATTTTATTAAAAATATAAAATATTTATTATGATAACATTTAATTTCTATTACAAAAGTTAATTTATAATAAAAAAATGATTATTATTTTATAACAATGTCAAGAAAAAATAATTTTCATTTTATAATAATAAGTAAAAATAAAATAATATTTAATGCATATGTAATGATGATTTTGCCCCTGTGTAATTTTCTTTAAATTTACTGCGCTACACGCTTCCATTTCTTACTGCGCCTTCTTCCTTCTTTGCTTTCTTTCGTTTTCTTGTTGTTGCTTTCCATTGGTGGTCCCTGTTGCTTTCCATTGGTTGTCCCGTGAAGTATTTGAAGATTTGGTGGTCCCTGTGAAGCAGGTGTTCCGTATTTGAAGTTTTGTTAGTCATTGTTCTTCCTATTTCGTCGGTGGTACGCATTTATGGGTATTTTTTGCGTTTTACAGCTAGTTTTTAGAGAAGAAAAACAGTAAAAAGCTGTATCTGAAAGAAATTTTAGGCACAGCAGGAAGAAGTTCCGGAATGAAAATGTTAGTAACTTCCGGAAGAACTTCTTCCGGAATGTTACATTATTAACAAAAAATTTTATTTCTGTTTTAAAATTTATATATATATATATATATATATATATATATATATATATATATTGTGGATTATTGGTTTAATTAGGTATAATGGTATAATATTAAATGATTTAGGTAACTTAATTGTATTTTGTTGTAGTAGAAAAATATTTTATTAGTTGTTTATTATAGTGATAAGTTTATTTTAAGTAAATAATGTAGTTATAAATTTAGAATATATTTGTATTAGTTGTTAGTATGTTTGTTAGTTAATAAGTAGTCAATTTATGGATGTGGTTATATGATAATTTGAATATACTTGTGTATGATGCATATGTTTTGTTAATATGTTTGTTATTTAATGTGTAGTAAATTTTTGGATGTGGTTATATGATAATTTGAATGTACTTGTGTATGATGCATATGTCCTTAAGATGGACAAAGATCAATGGAGGTATGACTATGCGATGTCACAAGAAGTTCATATGGATTATGATTATGATAATCAAGAAGAGTGTGGGGTGAATGAACCACATGTGGATTGTTCAAATGCTTTTAATACGTCTCAGGTAATCATAGATAATTTGAGTCATTTGGTTGAATTGATGTTTTGTATGAAAATTAATATGTTAGGGTTGCGTTGTAGGTATTCGCTTCTCGAGATGATGTTTTGCAATGGGCTTGAACAGTTGCCTATGAAAATGGATTTGTTGCAGTGATTATGAGGTCTGACACAGAGACCGGTAGCAGAGGAAGAAGTTCATTTGTCTTAATTGGGTGTGAAATGAGTGGTACGTACAAGTGTATGAATAAAGAATTCGTTAGAAAAGACACTGGGAGTAGGAAATGTGATTGTCCCTTCAGGCTTCATGGGAAACCAGTGCATGGAGGGGAAAGTTGGATGGTGAAGTTGATTTGTGGGATTCACAATCATGAATTGGCCAAGTCCTTAGTTGGACATCCATACGTCGGGCGATTGACTAAGGAAGAAAAGAAAATTATTGCTGATATGACAAAGTCGATGGTGAAACCGAAAAACATCTTGCTAACGTTGAAGGAACACAATGCCAACAGTTGCACCACGATAAAGCAAATTTACAATGCAAGAAGTGCATATCGTTCTTCAATAAGAGGAGCTGATACCGAAATGCAGCATCTGATGAAGCTTCTCGAACGTGATCAATACATTCATTGGCATAGATTGAAGGATGAAGTTGTGGTGCGTGATCTGTTTTGGTGTCACCCAGATGCAGTAAAGTTATGCAATGCATGTCATCTGGTGTTTTTTATAGACAATACCTACAAAACAAACAGGTACAGACTCCCACTACTTGACTTTGTTGGAGTGACACCAACGGCGATGACATTCTCTGCTGGGTTTGCATATCTGGAGGCTGAGCGTATTAATAATATTGTATGGGCTTTGGAATGATTTCGAGGCCTATTTTTAAGAAACGATCGCCTCCCTTTTGTTATTGTCACTGGCAGAGACCTAGCACTGATGAATGCAGTAAAAACTGTGTTCCCCGAGTCTACTAATTTGTTGTGCAGGTTTTATATCGATAAGAATGTGAAGGCGAAGTGCAAATCTTTAATCAGTGAAAAAATGTGTGGGACTATGTAATGAATAACTGGGGTACTTTGGTTGATTGTCCGTCCGAACACCAGTTCCATGAGTCACATCAGAAGTTTCAAGTTGCTTGTTCGCCTTGGCCGATGTTCATTGAGTATGTTAGCGACACATGGATTATCCCCTACAAGGAAAAATTTATTACAGCATGGACGAATAAGGTCATGCACCTAAGCAACACAACAACAAACAGGTATTAAGAATTGATTTTATTTGTTAGTAAGGATTAGTAATAAATGGTATTTAATTGTTGTATATTTTCATGTTTGTTGTGTATTTTAAATGTAGGGTTGAATCAACTCATTGGGCTCTCAAAAGAGTACTACAAAATAGCGTTGGAGACCTATGTAGTGTTTGGGATGCCATGAACAACATGATCACGCTGCAACACGTCGAAATTAAAGCATCCTTTGAAACCAGTATGCATGTGGTTGGACATGTATATAAAAAAACCTTATACAAGAGGCTTCTTGGGATGGTTTCAAGGGATGCTTTAAATCAGATTGCTTCTGAGGTTGACCGTCTACGTTATCTCGATAACAATCTCTCTTCTTGTGGTTGTGTGATGAGAAGCACGCACTGTCTTCCTTGTGCATGTGAGCTTTCTAGGTATACTGCTGGCAGCATCCCATTGGAGTCAGTCCATCTTTTCTGGAGGAGACTTTGCTTTTCAGACCAAGGGTTATGTGAGACGGAAGTCAGCATCAATGAAGAGATAGAGATCATATCTAAAAGGTTTGATGAACTTGATGTGTCTGGCAAAGTAACTTTGAAGAGTAAACTTCAAGAAATTGCATACCCTGATCATAACTCTATGCGCCCTCCTCCGTCAAAGGTCAACACTAAAGGTACACCGAAGAAACCGATGAAAAGAAGTCAAAGATCCACAAAGTGTGATCCGTCTTACTGGGAGTATGTTGATGCTTTTCATTCTGTTCAAAGCAGCAACTCTCCAGTCAAACGAAGTGCATCATGTTCTGAACCGCCTCAGCCAACAAGGATCATCCTGATGTTGGATCAATTTGCATCATTCATTCAAGGTTTCATTCGTGACGTTGTGGATGTGAAAGCGGACGGTAACTGTGGATATCGGTCCATTGCCGCTTTATTAGGTATGGGGGAAGATTCGTGGCCGTTAGTGCGTAATGAATTGATTAAAGAACTTGGCAGGTGGTCGCATGAGTACATGAACCTCTTCGGTGGCACAGAGATTTGAACAATTAAAGTTGTCCCTACTTGTTGATGGGTTTTCAAAGGTATGTTTTTAAGTTAATTTTTTTAATAACAATCTTTAAATTACTTACATGTGTATGCTTGGTTCATTCAGGTTAGTGTGGACAAGTGGATGGATATAACGGAGATGGGATATGTGATTGCTTCACGGTATAACGTAATCCTTGTATCGTTGTCCCGACAACAAAGCATGACATTTTTTCCTCTTAGAAGTCAAGCACCACCTGATTCTTCTGGCCACCGCATGATATGTGTCGGTCACGTGTTTGGAAATCATTTTGTTCAGGTACATTGAATATAGTTAGTATAAAAATTATGTAATGACTTCGTTGGTTCATTTGACACGGTCACCGCATGATATAATTTTTGTTCATGTACAACAGGTTTATTTGAAAGACCATTGTCCCTTACCGCCTCCAACGTTGTTGTGGTCAAGCAATTGTTATTCTCAGGCAAAGCAGTGGACAATTCCATATATTAGTAGAATGCAGCAATACACAAGCTTGATGTCATTCAAAACACACTATGTCGACCTAAATGAAGACTAAACATGCATTGTTTATGTAATTATATTCATTATGCGATATAATTTGTTGTAACCCGTTACTAACCAATTAATATTATTAAGTACTCGTTTGGTTAAGCAAGAAAATTGTTGGTCCAACAAAAATCATTCACGCGTGCAGCATACATCATTGTCATAATTGACAACACATAATGACATGCATGCGTATTACAGTTTGAGCACGACAACACATTGGCTGACTTGACTACACATTCTGAAGGAAACATAATCACAAAACATGTTCACGCGTGTCTATTTTTTTGTAAACAAAGTTAAGCAATCGCTCGGTCACAACCATCTATATATATGGCAGACACGGCTAATAAATCACACATTATCTTGCTTTCAAATAGTCTCCCAATTGATACACAAAGTATGACATTTTTAGGAGAAACTAGCAGTCAGACGATTGTCAACTCAAGGTTGGCTTTCATTTTTCCAAATGGATCAATTATTTACAATGATACTGGCGTTTACTTCCAAACTTCAACTCCGGTGCCCATTCGAGTACCAAATAGCTGTGATTTTGCAAGCCTAAAAACCAGAATACACAATACCTTTCAGCTATCCGACAAACAATTTTTGGATGAAATTCACTACCGGAAGCCATTCACCGATACAGGTAACCAAATTCGCTTTCAGTGTATGAAATTGATAAATGATGACGATGTCAACACAATGTTAATGTGTAATGATCAATTTTCTTGTGTTGGTCCGATTGAGTTATTATGCACCTTTGGAAGAACACCAGATGGAATAATAAACTTACTTGAACGCATTATGCCCCGTACTCATGACACGATCCTGTATTACAACGGGAAATGGACCATGCCACCGCAGAACAAATTTGTTGGATGCGCGTTCATAGGAAAAAATCCTAAGAAATTTCAAATTCTTTCAACATGTACCATCGATGAACTGAAGAATTTAATAAAGCAAGTTGCACCTAAAGGGATTCCCCCTCTTGGAATTCATGAATCACAAACGGTAAGACGATTGTTTTTCAGCCAACCAGCTCGCTTTGAGTATTCAGATACGCTTATAAAATATGAAATAAATGAGCTGATGACCAACGAAGAACTGCTGAAGGTGTTAGTACAATCTAACTACTGAAAAAAATATGGACCAATAGAAATTTTAGTTGTCTTTACTAAATATGTTGTGAAAATTGAAGGCGAGGTCATTGGGACGTCGCTAAACAACTGAATGTGATGTTTATTTTTTTTGTTTTTTCGTTGATGTAACCTTTATCTGTTTACGGCGTGTTTAATTCCCATAATAAAGTTGAATGTGTTGTTTCAATGGTCCAAAAAATTAATTGTTAGAAGGGTCGGATTACTATTTTTTTGGATTTTCAGGCTTTATTTTTAGGTGTTATTTGACGGAACCGAGGAACAGGACTAATTTTTTTGGATTCTTTGACGTTCAAACATGAGAAATGGCTGCCCTCCATTGTCTCACGGCACTGGCACACCCACGCAAAAAAATCCCAAACATGGGTACTTGAACATGAAAAAGGGTCGATTTCCTATTTTTTTGGATTTTCAGGCTTTGTTTTTAGGTGTTATTTGACGGAACCGGGGAACGAGACTATTTTTTTTGGGTTCTTTGACGTCCAAAAATGAGAAATGGCCGCCCTCCATTGTCTCACGGCACTGGCACACCCACGCAAAAAAATCCCAAACATGGGTACTTGAACATGAAAAAGGGTCGATTTCCTATTTTTTTGGATTTTCAGGCTTTGTTTTTAGGTATTATTTGATGGAACCGGGGAACGGGACTATTTTTTTTTGGGTTCTTTGATGTCCAAACATGAGAAATGGCCTCCCTCCATTGTCTCACGGCACTGGTACACCCACGCAAAAAAACCCCAAACATGGGTACTTGAACATGAAAAAGGGTCGATTTCCTTTTTTATTTTTATTTTCAGGCTTTGTTTATAGGTGTTATTTGAGGGAACCGGGGAACGGGACTAATTTTTCTGGGTTCTTTGACGTCCAAACATGAGAAATGGCCACCCTCCATTGTCTCACGGCACTGGCACACCCATGCAAAAAAATCCCAAACATGGGTACTTGAACATGAAAAATGGTCAATTTCCTATTTTTTTGGATTTTCAGGCTTTGTTTTTAGGTGTTATTTGATGGAACCGGGGAACGAGACTATTTTTTTTGGGTTATTTGACGTCCAAACATGATAAATGGCCGCCCTCCATTGTCTCACGGCACTGGCACACCCATGCAAAAAAACCCCAAACATGGGTACTTAAACATGAATTTTTTTTAAGTCATCCTTGTAGTATCTTATATGGCGATTTCATTGTCATGTAATTTTTTTTAATATTTTGTTTTTGGTACAACCTTATATATTAATAGTGTAAATTATGATCGAATCATAATTTATTATATATGATAATTACTTTAAAAATCTTACTAACACATAATTATGAATTATGAATGATTTTAAAAACATTATTTTTTATGTAATTCTTACAAACAAAACTCATGACTTTAGGTTAACTTTTTTTAAAAATAAATTTAAAACACTCGTAAACTTCGCTTAAGGACCACAATCGGAATAATAAACTATATTATAAAATAATAAACTATGCAAAACACGCCAACTATATTAAACAAAAAACTGTAATAATTACAAATATTCATATCAACTACAACACAAAAAATAAATACAATGATCAATGGTCCGTGCGGCGTCTCTGACAAGCCCTGACAGTCCCATCAGCACTGGGTCCCCCTCTCGCGATCGTCAGGCAGTCCTGCATAATGTCATATAACTCTGTGCCTGCAGTGACTATCCTAAGGTCGAGCATACGCTCCAACCTCTGTGCAATCGCCTCATATCCGTCGTAATCATCCTGTCAAAATCATTAAAAACATTTATTATGAAATTTAAAATAAATAACAACTCATAAAATATTAAACGCGCAAAGAATCTTACCACATGTGGAGGGGGGTCAAATGCTACTGGAACCTGGGGGCTGGGCGGCTGTATGTAGTCCTCAGGGTCTGCAGCTAGTGCATCTCTCGGCTGGTCATCTGCCTGGATCTGTATCATGAATGGGTGAGATATGCAGAAAACCACTCCATGTAATCCGCAGATACCTGCCCAGGCACTAGACAGCTGACCCGCAGGTAGTAAGTGCTCCGCAAACTGCATCCACCTTTCATCTATCTGATCGTGTGACAATTGTGCCCTAACAGGCGGCGGAGGGATGCTCTGGATGTAACCAAACTGGCGTACCACCCTCTCCGGTCGAGCTGTGACCACCATAGGACCCCATCTCAGCTGACCCTGGAAAGATGAAATCTCCTGAAAGGCCCTAACCCCCCCATGCTCCGTGTACGGCAACCAGGACACATCTGTGACGGTCAAACCATCACAATGTGCCCTGTAAGGTGCTCCTGTGATTCCCTTCATGTGCACCTTCGATGTCAACCACCGGGAAGCACGTGGGGGCGTCTCCTGGTATGTATCGTCTGTCACACACTAGTGCATACTAGGGAAGTGCTCATAGATCCAGCACTACACAATAATTGAGGTTAACATAACATAAAAACATGTTTAAATCATAATCGAACGTAACATATTAAAAAACACAAAATTTACCTGAAGTAGCGTCAAGTACCCCGCAAGCTGTCGGGTGGTGGTCCTACAAGCCTCATCTAACTGGTCATACATATTAACCAATGCGGCAACTCCCCAAGCATAACCACCACTCTGAGCGAGGTCCCGAAAAGCGTCAAGGTGAACCACATGCACGTATGTTGCACTCTTATTAGCAAAAAGAGTGCAACCGACAAGGTGCAGCAGATAAGCGCGAGCTGCGACAATCCACCGCCAGGCCTAACATCTCGTCTCATAAATGTCTCGAACCCATCCTAGTCGTACATATGCCCCACGTGTGAGTGTTGTCTCGGCTCTAGCCTCCTCGGCAGACACCTCAAGCAACTCTGTCAGCAAAAATCTGGCCTCCTCCGTAGAAAGAGCATGGAAACTATGCAAGGCGCCAGTGATGGGCAAATGAATGAGTGATGACACATCATCCAATGTGATCGTCAGCTCTCCTACTGGAAGGTGGAAGGTGCTAGTCTCACCGTGCCACCTCTCCACGAATGCGGATATCAGTCCAGGATCGCCAGTAATAACTGAACAATCGATTAGTGGACTTAATCCTGTGGCAGCCACCAGGCCTTCAATCTCAGGCACTGGCCTCCCATGTGACATTAACTTCAAATCAGGACGTTCCTGATTTGAAGTACAAATTATACAATTATTAAAAAAAATTAATGACAAACAAATAAATCGACAATGATAAATAATTAACAAATTAAAATACCTGTCCACTCCAAACAGCATGTGCAACATGCTCGGCAAATGATGTGAGCACTGACGGGTCACGTGGCCCACCAGGGAATCCCTCAGCAGCATCATCAACATCTGACCCCTCACCACCATCAGCACCATGTACGCCCGCACGCATCTCAGGTGCCTCCGCAGCCAGCTCAGGGACATCATCAGTCATGTCAGCAACGTCCTCAGCCATATCACGTCCCTCCGCAGTCATCTGATGAACCCGTAGCCTATGGGCTGAGGCAGTAGGCCTACGCCTCTCGGGAACATCAGCAGCATCCTGGTCATCAGGTCTATCTCTACCTACAAGTCTACCTATGGCACGACCTAAACCTCGTGTTCTAGCCATGATCTGCAAATCATGTCGAACACGTATTTTTTTTGTCAAAATATACACAATTTTCTTTATAAAAAACAACTTTATTTATAAACAAATAAGACTAATTTAAATCAAATTATTTTAAAACATACACAACATAATTTTTTTTAAAAAAATTAAACAACTTCATTTATAAAAAAAACACAACTAATGTAAAAAAAATTAATTAGTAAACATCCACAACTTAATTTAAAAAAAAAAGAAACTTCATTTCTAAAAAAACACAACTAAATTATTTAGTAAACATCCACAACTTAATTTTAAAAAAAAAATAAAAACTTCATTTATAAAAAAAACACAACTAATATAAAAATAATTCATTACTAAACATCCACAACTTAATTTAAAAAAAAAAACTTCATTTACACAAAACCACAACTAATGTAAAAACAAATTCATTAGTAAACATCCACAACTTAATTTAAATAAAAATTTAAAAAACTTCATTTGTAAAAAAAAAACACAACTAATGTAAAAATAATTAATTAGTAAACATCCACAACTTAGTTTTAAAAAAAAAACAACTTCATTTATAAAAAAAACACAACTAATGTAAAAATAATTAATTAGTAAACATCCACAACTTAATTTAAAAAAATAAACATCTTCATTTAAAAAAACACAACTAATGTAAAATTAATTAATTAAAAAATATCCACAACTTAATTTTAAAAAAAAAATAAACAACTTCATTTATAAAAAAAATACTTCATTTTAAAAATAATTAATTAGTAAACATCCACAACTTTTTTTTTAAAAAAATACTTCATTTATAATAAAATAAACAACTTAATTTATATCATTTATAAAAAAAATTAGTATTTTTAAAAAATTTCCAAAACACACACAACTTTATTTATAAAAATAAACAACTTCATTTATAAAGAAAAAACACTAATTTAAAAAATAAAAATTAAACAAAAACAAACACAATTGCTTTTATAAACAAAAAAATAAATAATTTACAAATTAATATTTAGTAAAAATACACAATTTAAATTATAAAAGAAACATGACATCAAAAACCCAAACCTCATTTTTCATAAAATCTCAAAAACAAAATAACCAAAAAAATATAATAATTCATTTTAAAAAAAAATAATTTTTGTTTAAAAAAAACACACTTTCCGGAAATTTGAAAGGTCACCCGGAAGAACCCTTCTTCCGGAATTGTTCCGGAAGAACTACTTCTTCTGGAAAGTATCCGGAAGAGGTGTTCCGAGAGACTTCCGGAAGAAGTGTTCTTCCGGAAGACGTTTAGTTACTTCCGGAAGAACACTTCTTTCGGAAACTTTCCGGAACAGGTTCTTTCGAAACTTCCGGAAGAACCCCTAACGGGTCTTCCGGAAGCCTCCGCCGTGAGCCATTTTCCCCATTTTTTCCGGCGTCTCCTGCTCTCGTTTTCTACCCTAAGGTTCCGCTAACCTAAGGTTCTTCTAACCTACCCTAAATGCTACAATTATAGTGCATAATAAAAGCAAAGGGAAGGTTAGGGACAGGTTAGGGACACCTACCTCGAACGGAAATGGCGTCCAACCGAAAGAAGCAGCAGCTGGGCTCGCGGTGGAGGAGAAGGCTCGCGGAAGAGGGAAGAAAAGCAGAAGCAAGAAGAAGAGGCTTAGTGATTCCGGGAGAGGAGAGGGAAAACTTTTTAAATGTTTTAAACTTTTTTAATGAAGGGTAAAATGGTAGTTTCAATAAATTGCTGGGTGCACCAGCAATATTGCTGGGTGCACCTAGCATTTCCCAAATGATAATGATGATAAATGATGATGATTGGTCAGCGTAGAGGCTTCACCTGCACCTCCAAGCAGAGAGCACAGACCGAAACGCCCCAGCAAACCGTTAGTTTCACAGCCGGCAACACACGAAACGAAAGGAACCAACCACCCACAGGCCAAAGCACAAACCCCACACTTCTCCTAAGTCCTAACCCCCGAGAGAGAGAGAGAAATGGATACTGATGCAGTGGGAAGCGAAGGGTACTCTCCGCTGAAGGAATTAAGACTGGAAATTGAAGTAAAGGAGGGAACTTTCTCTCTCTGCTTTTGGCTTTATTTGACGAGTTCCACTACATTCCCTGTTACCATTATCCAACAGGTAAAATGAATAGTGGCTTCCCTTCATTGTGGGTTTTTGTGCTAGTGGGGGATTAAGGTTTTCTTGAACCTTCTTGATCAATCTTGGACACTTAGTTTATTTTTCTTTGTTCTGCAATTGGGATACTCTTGTATAGTCTCGTAGAATTTCCTATGCTATCCTATGTGCGAATTTGGCGTGAGAAACTTGTAAATTCTGAAGTTGGCTCTCTGTTTTCACTGCCACCGTACATTAATTTGTATGGTTTTTGGTAATTATTGGGCTACAGGAATTCGCGTGGTTGTTATGGCTCAAGTTGGTTTTATTTAATCATTGAATAGACTGATAAATAAATTAATTGGCCTTGCAGGTTTTCTCTGATATCTCCGAAAGTGCTCCTTTTCTTGTTATTGATGATAATAAGAGAATCCATATGTTACCAGTTCTTCTCTTACATGAAGAAGCTCCTGAAACTGGCAATATAAATTCCTGGACAGAAGTTCCACATGCAACTGTTGATTTTGAGTTTCTTTTGGAAAAATGGGTTCATGTTGGATGTGAGGTATCTTATATAATTGCTTGAGGATTATCTTTTGTCAATTCTATTAATGTTTCTTTGCTTATGACTTTCACTTAACTGAGATGTCATATGTACTATGCTCCTACAAACAACTTATTTTACAATAAGGCACCAAAAGTGTGTATTCTTTGTATGGCATTGATATTTCTTATTTGCTTGCTGGAATGTATGAATTAGGGTAAATAATAGAGGTGAAACAGAAAAACAAATTCCTTCTAGTATGATTTTACCTTCCCGGAAAGAACTTGGTAGCAAACAATGAAGCACTTCACTTGCTGCTACTAGTAGAGTCTACTTCTGTCCTTTCCTTTATACTTTTTAACTTTATTAATTGGAGTATGAGATGACTATCTTCTTGTGCAGGTTTGTCCAGATCATATCCAGCTTCAGATTAATGGAGAGATTGTAGGAGAAAAGTCTTTGTGTTCCTTATTAAATAAGGAATCGGGTTCAAGTCATTTGAAGAAATTAACTTTGGCAAATGTTGGTGGAGATGGAAAAAGTGTGCAGGGTTATGTGCACAATTTTGAAATATTTCCTATTATTACTTCTATTAAAGATTGTCATTTAAAGGTGATTCTGTGATTGTATTTTTTGTTCTTTAAAGTCCACAGTAGCTTCTCATTTCTTTGTACATCTTCTTTGTTTATAAGAATCATAAAAGACTTCATTAGTTCCTTTGTTGACAACTCTATATTACTTGGTGCCAGTGCCCTCCTCTGAAGTTATCAATTGATGAATCGTCTGTCTCTGAGATTGAAGAAGAAAGTGATGGTGTTTGGGGCATTGTTGGAGGCAAGGTAAGAAATATGTTTTTAATCTTATTTTATGCATTCTTTTTTGTTGTTGTCATAAATCATAAAGAGAAAGTTCCTGATTAAGCAATGCGTTTTCTGTTGGAGTTTAATTTTGGATATAGATATATATATGATGCAGGTTATGGTTGACATTTTAAAGGTGCATTTAAACCAACCTTATATGTGCCAGTCTGCGGTGTTAAGAGTTAAGCCAAACTTTTTAGTTACCATGAAATCAAATGTGAACAAACAAAATAGATGAAGTAGAGGGGGAAGCTAACTACTGCAGTTTTAGTATTTGCAGACATATTATTTCCACTTCTGAAAATGCGATTATTGATGTTTACTCTTTTCTTTCCTATGGTGATCCTTTTGAGAATGCACAAATTAATTCCAGTGTTAACTTTTCCTTTTGGTTAAAACTTTAATGTCAACTTTGCCTTTGCATAATTTGGCCCAGGCATCTTGTCGTAGGAACTTCTCTTTGGATGTTGTTCTATCCGATGCTTTTGGACAGCCTGTAGATAAGGAGAATGAGGTTTATAATCCTGGCTTTTATTCTGGGCAAGTTAATGCTCTCTCGGACAGGAGTTAGGATTTGTAATATTCACATTATCATTGTTGGCTGTTGCAGGTTTTTGCTTCACTTTTGTATGCCGACACGGGGGCACCAGTGGAGAATACAGCCGATGATGAAGCACCCCTTTTAGCTAGTTATGATGGAATAGAATTTTCCTCTTGTGAAAGACCAAGTAAGCTTTTGCTGGGACGTGCTTCATTTAAGCTCAAAATATCTCAGGTAATGATACCAAATATGAATATTAGCTTATGCTATCTCCTCGAATTTAATGTTTTCCAGCTGCTTGCCCAGCTGTACTTGATAACTCTCGTTAAATTTTAGTTGGAAGACATGATTGCCTATGTTATGGGCAATGGACAAACCATTCATACTTCTATACCATTACCATAATTTTAAAATTGCCTTTATTTTTCCTTGTGTATGTATAACAGACATAGGCAGCAGATTCATGCAGAAAATAAAAAAAAAAAATCCTGAAGAATGTAATAAGGAAGCAATAACATATTTGAAAGTTTTATCAAATGGTGGACATTGCAGAATGGTGTGGCGGATTTTGAACACAAAGCCGTTAGAGGAGCATGGCATGGTGGCATATGGCAGCTGCAATGTGTGTGGAAAAGGAATAAGCCTATAATAGAAAGAGTGTGCTGGGAAAAGGATTAGTTGGCCAGACAATGTGACAGCCAAGCTAGTAGACATTAGACAGTCTATTAGTTCATAAATAGGCATGCTTGTTAGAACTTAGAAGGGTCATAGTTAAGAGAATTGGGGTTCTTGGTCAGTTAGAGACTTGTGTAGGACAGAAAGTCAGGATCTCAAAAACACATCTGGCAGCGTTGTATGATAGCAGTCTGCATCTTGGGTACCGGACTTTGTTCCTGTTCATTCTTAGTAATACAATTCAAAGATTGGCTAAGATAGGTTAGTGGCTTCCCTTCATTTGAGCAGAACAGCTCCCTCTCATCACAACCTTTGTTTGATGCATTAGTCTCTACCGCAAACTGTTCAGAAAAATCGGGGACACCCAATATTGCAAAGCTGTCAGCTGCTCTCTAGGTTTCATAAACCTCTTGGGCAGCTTGAGACCATCAGAATTTAGGTTAAATAAAGACTTAAAATGTCACAGCCAAGCCCCTCAGTTGGCTTTTTGCCTGAAGCCTGCTGTGTCTTATTTTTTAAGTGTAATACACTGATTACACTTTTTCATTCTCATGTTCATTCTCAGTCATGAAACTCTACACTCTTCAATCTTCACACTCTCATGCCCTCTTCCAGACATCTCCGGTGAGTCTCCAGCATGTCTCAAGTGATGGCAGTCTTCCTGTGTTTTTTTTCCCTCTCCTTGTTTTTTTACATTTTTTCTCCCATTTCCCTGTCTATTCTTTCTCTTCCTCTCCCTATCCATTTTTTGTTTTTACTAATCATACACTGTTTCTTTTAACAACAAAAAGGTGATTAGATATTGCAAGAATTAAGTGATATCACAGATTTCCATATTTGAGGAATCAGCCATTTGATTTATTTTGTTTTAAAAATAAGATATCCATTATTATCTGTTTTTATTTGTTTTGTTTAATTATGCTATCATTCTTTGATTCAAGGAGTAGACTTTAATGTAATCTTTCAATTTAAGCAGTACTTTACTGCTGAATAAATACAAAAGTTTTCCTATTAATTTCTACTGGTACTATTCTCTTAACAAAAAGATTTCTAGACATACTCTATGGACTGTAGAGTCTAGTGTCTTCTTCTATGTTTTATACAAATCCTACTGTCTCCTTTTTTATTTTCATTATTCTTTGTTTTATTTACAAACAATTTTTTTTCTTTCTAATCATACTGTTTTTTTCTCAAAAATTGGTGAATTATATGTTTCCTGTTCTTCATACTGTTTTTTATTCGCAGTTTTTTAGTATACTTTATGTGTGTGTGTTACGTAATGATTTTTATCTCCATCATATTTAAACTATTATATAGAGATACAACTATTCACAGAAATAAGGTTACAACAAAAACCCCATTCTCTGATATTAACAATTGTAAAATTTCTACTATAGAGAGTTGTTATTTGTTTTTGAGATGTCTAATGTGTGAGTCAATTTTTTTGTTTCGATGTTTGGTGCAACACAATGAGGCACGGTTCTCAAGGTGAATCAGTGCAACTATGATCTCATATATGTGCTTTGCCAAGGTCCTTTCTGTCAATAATTTATGGTTGGCTTGAATATTTTTTGGGTCCCTGATAAATTAGCAAATTTTGTTTTAGGTTCCTCAAATTTTTGTGTTGAATTTTATTTTTGGTCCTTGATATTTTGTTTTAGTATTAGCAAATTTTGTTGAGTCTTGAGGTGACATTTTTTTTTGTAGGGACTAATAACAAATGATCTACATACTATATGGGCAAAAACAAAAAAAATAGATATATTTGAAGGACTAAAACAAAATAATAAGGACCAACATCAAAATTTTTGTTTTATTAGGGACCCAAAACAAAATTTGTTAATTTGTCAGGGACCTAAAACATATTTTAGCCTTTATGGTTTTCTCTATAATGAATAAGTTTTCGTTGGAAATTTAGAAAAACAGTAGAGATCTTGAGGTGATTATAATATGATATAGTAAAATATTATAATTATTCATATCACTCTGTCTCACCTTGATTGACATGGTAGTACTTGTCATTTAATGTCAATTTCGGTGTCATAATAACATTTAAGCATGTTCTCAGATTCATGTTGGAGTAGTATGCTCGAATTACTCTGCTCTCTGTCTGATATTTTTGTACTTATAATTACAATCCAATATTCATTGGCTCTGTGTAACTATTTTTCCGTTGCCAGCTTTCATCCAAGTGTGACAACAGGTTGTTCCTCATCAGCTTTTGTGTTCCAAAACTAGGAAATTATCCTTTTCTTGAGGCATATTCCCGTCCAATTCGATGCATCTCCAGAAGCCGTAACACAAGAGTGTCCACTCTGGTGTGGAAAAGGTCAACTGCTCTTCATTGCCATAGTTTATCTCAATCTTCAGCTATGGACGATAGATCCTTGGACCTTCAGCATTCCAGTCATGAAGCACAAGCCAATCCACTGATGAAGCGGTTTAGACTTGGTCAAGATAAGACATCTGTATCAGTGAAGGCTGACCCCACCATAGAGCAACCTGATGAAGAATGTAATTCTCATGTTCGGACTGCTAACCAGGTGACTACCTGTTTTATTTTTCAATCTTATTTTATTATGTATATGTAAGTAAAAGAGAAAACAGAAAATGATACTTGCTATGTACATGGA
Source organism: Glycine max (assembly GCF_000004515.6). NCBI lineage: Eukaryota > Viridiplantae > Streptophyta > Magnoliopsida > Fabales > Fabaceae > Glycine > Glycine max. Next base: position 33,817,398 of record NC_038251.2, read on the forward strand.
TGGCCTACCTAGTAGGTTATAGCTTTTATGGCTATTATACAAAACATGATACCACAGACGCCACAGGTTGATGCAATCACCATTGATAAAATTTAAATATCAATTTTTCCAGAAGCTTTTTAAGACATTGGGTTCATATATTATTTTATAGTTTTAGTGTACATGTCTAGAGTTTTTAGATGATTTTTTTTCTCTCTAATACCCCACCTCATGTGAATACCAAAGTATTGACAAAGCACAGACCAATTTAAACCTGCTAAGATTTAATTAACGTAAGTAAGAGGCAGTAAAGATCAAAGCCCTGTGCACTTGCTCAAGCATTCTTTGATATTGTATCAAGTAGCTGACTATCTTTGATGTTTAAATCTTAAACATTAAGGAAAATGCCTTGAAATGGTTTTGATTTATATCCAACACTGAATATGTTCTCTCGAAGGCCAATTTGGTATTGTCAGGTGGATGATGTTCTAACCTATTTCTTAAGATTTTAATGATACTGGTGTAACCTGGACTTATTCTTTTGTCTATGTGTGGTTCATCTATGTGAGCCTTTGTTAATTTTTCCTCAAATTATTTTTTTAAGATTTGTCTTAAGTAGGCCCTCTTTGCTGTCGTTCTCTTTTAACTGGCACTGCAAACTTAATTGTCATTAGGTTGAGAATGGGTTTCCAACAAGCTTGGATGGAAGGTCAGCAAACTTTATTGAAGCAGAAGATTCTCCATCTGATTCAGAGAGTATAGGGGAGGGGAAGTCACCTCTAAATAGTATGGCAAGTAGAAGAAATCCAATATCTGATATGACCATTTTCAAATACTGCCTTGCAAGCTTGGCTGAGAGATCTCTCATGCTTAAGGAAATTGCTACCTTTGCTTCTGGCAAAGAAATTTCCGAGTTGGCTAATCACGTGTCACTCTATTCAGGATGTTCACACCATGGGTGAGTGATTTTTCTTGCAGCGATTATATAATTGCGTTAGTTCTCTTTTAAGGGATGGTAGCTGGGTATAGTTGTTTGTAACTAGAAAGATTGTAACAAGAATCAAAGATATTTATGGATAATTATTTTTCAAATTAGATATAATTATAAATTCCAAGCTTAAACTGTGTTGTCCTTACTGGTACTGTATATGATAACAGTCAACGACTGTTACTGGTTTAGCGAAGATTTAGAGAATGATTGTGAAAGCAGAAAAATTATTTCATTCCCACTGAATCAGTACAACAGTTTTGGCATTTATACAGGTAGGTTAGTTAAAACTGCCCTAACTAACTCAAGGCTCATGAAAGCTGTCAGATGACAGTTGTCAAACTGGCTCACTTAGACTAGCTAAAGCCCAAGAGATGTAGTAATAGACTGATCTCAATACAATATTCAAACTCCTCCCCACAAACTCAAGGTGGGTGAGAAGAGACAGGCTAAGAAACAGAAAAGGTGTGGGAGAAAGAGGTTTAGTGAGGACATCAGCCCACTAATCCTGCTAGGATAAAGAGATAAAGCACAATGGTGCAGTTGTTGGATTGTGTGTCAGCCAAACAGAGGCAAGACGGAGCCAAACAACAACGAAATAGGGGTTGTTAGAGAAAGGAGGATGATGGGCATGGTCTCTAGATGGTGTTTCACACCGAAAATGGTATTTGGTTAATTGGTGTGTAGATACAATAGCCAAAACAACCAAATAGTGCAAAACGAAGCCAAAACAGGTTTGCCGGTGAAGAAGCAGCTTGACAGGGAGGTTGTCGGAGGATGAGTCGCGTGGAAAACAGTGTCATGCACTGATCTGGCGTCGGCACGCAAGTGACATGTGCCTGAGTGTGGCGGCGGGTGTAAAGGCACACGGCGGTGAGGTTGCTGGTGTTGGGTTTGCCAGAGGGAGACACTTCTGGTCATCTAGGCACATCGACGAAAAGGCAGCGCGGTGGTGGTGTAATAGTGCTCGCAGCGGTCACAGTGCTATTCGCTAGGGATAGTAGGTTCAATGTGGAGCACAATATTCGTTATTCCTAAGTCAAGGATAACCTAAGCTCTGATACCATATAACAATATTTTACTATAATCTTGTGTATCAAGTAGATCACACCTCATGAAATTTATAATATGGAAAAAAGAATCAGTATAGATTACAAGATTAATCAATACTGATTAATAGGAAATAGAATATTCTAATAATAAATACAATATCAAGAATAATATCAAAACATATATTTCATAGTTCCTAACCATTGGTCCGACCTACTAGATAGTAAGAAAAGATTGGTTCCTAACAATTTACAGGGCGTTGTCTGGCTGGCTGGAAAAGAGGTGTGCAAGGGCATGTGTCAACTCTGATGGAGGTGCGGTAGGTGACATTGTATAGATCGCGACGGGCGATCCAAACCGTGGGTTCACCTGTTGGAATGATGGTCAAACGTCGGCGGTGGCTGGAGCTTCGGCGATAGTGGTCGAAGGTAAGCACTGATGAAAAGGCGTTGGTAAGTCTGCCAAACAAGGGCAAAGAAACCACACAGTGCTGTTTACCGTGAAGAGGGGCTGCATGAAAAAATAAAACAAAGGAAAAACCAATAAAATGCAAAAAATAAGGCTCGACAAATGAAATTGTCTCGATACAACTTGAAGGGATTGGCCTTTGTGCACCTCGGTGCTGGGAGCTTGTCATCGGAATCAGAGGCTGAAAATGTGGTTGGACGCGCCGATTTGAGGCATGGACTGGTGGTGTTTGGTGTAACAAAAATCATGAACATGGGTGCATGTCAAACACCAGTTAAGAAGGCGATGGCTAGAAACGAACAGATTGTCCTCTTACGAGTTGAACGATGGGGACTCTGGCTAGAAAGTTTGGTGAAGGTCCGACAATGGACGATAGTCGTCGTGGTGGTCGCTGGAAAAGGTCAAAAACGTTGCCGAACTGCAAAACAGATGAAAAGGATTGCTGAAAAGGAGAAAAGGTCATCAATGAGCAAAAAGGCTCACTGAAATGCTAAAACAGGTTGCCACAAAGCAAAAAGGGTCACCTATGATCTTCGAATCTTTCGATCAAAATCATGGAAAACGACTCCCAATCTAAATCTGGGTTCTTTTGGCTCCAAATGTTGAACCAATGCATTGTAGCACCCTCCATGCTCACGAATGATTTTCAATTTTTGTTTCTCTTGCTAATTTTGCTTCATCATTATTGGTTTCTTCTCCACCACAAAATGTTTGGTTCTTTATTACTGAACCTTCTTTACTTTTGTTTTCTAATTTCAAGAATTTCAATGTGTCAATGCCACATTCAAAACTGCTACCCTTTAAATTAGTTCCCCCTTCTATGCTTCTATCAAAGGTGGGTAGTTCCACCTTTCTTGTCCAAGAACTAGCCTCTGCTTCATTGCATCTGACCCACTTCCCACCATGCTATTTTTGTTTTGCTGAGTGGCATGGGAATCAACTTCTTCATTCAATATCTTGGCATGACATGTGTTTCAGATTTGAAATGTTGGTCCTTTCTTTCAAGAACTCTGGGGAAATGTCCTTTTTTTCAATGTGGGTTTCCATCTCAATTTGCTCCTCTTTCTTCAAGATACTCAATCTTTAAAAGACATGGTTACCATAGTGATTTTCAATTCTTTTGATTAAACCTGTGGAAAATGACTCCTAATCTAAATCTGGGTTCTTTTGGCTCCAAATGTAGAACCAATGCATTGCAACACCTTCCATGCTCATGAATGCATATTGTAGCTTATGGAATGAACGGATTTCTTGTACCTCTGAATTTTCAGCCCTAGCAATCCAACCAATTGGGTCTTCCCCCACGAATGCTGGCAGCTCCCCCTTGGCCCAAATTTGTGCTTTCGAATCTCCAACCCCGGCTCTCCCTCAAATATCTGGCAGGTCGGACCAATTGTTGGAAACTAAGAATTAAAATGATGAAGAAAAGAATGAATTTTACTGAATAGCAAGAGAGGAACAAAAAATAGGAGAGAAAACTCCTCCAAGGATTTTCCCTTCACAAAGGATTTCTCCTTTCACAAAGAGCTAATGCTTAATTTACAATGACAACAATTCTCCTCCTCTCCTATCCTTCTTCCCCTATTTATATCTAATAAACCCCTCTAACTAACTAATTATCTCATTAATAGTCTAACTATCTTAACTAACTTTCCCTTCTCCTTATATCCTAATAGATCCTAAGTTGGAACATGCACAACTTGAGTTTGCTTTTGAACAACATTTATGCGAACAAATAGGTCAGTTTCCTTATGCGTGGAGTCAAAAAACAAATGCCAAGCTTAGTGAGAAGTGTCAAAGTCCTAAGAATTTCACTTGTTCTTTACAGGACCACAACGAGACTAGATTAGGACCCAAGTAAATGGCATCACCTAAAGTGGACCTGCAATCATCTGGATTAGTGGCCCAATTAGCTTCATAGTAAGCATGAAGAGAGAAGTAGAGGGCACCACTAGAAATAACTGAAGACCAAAGTGAATAGTCCTTTGAGATAGCAAAGAATTCAACTGGTTTTGCCATTAACTGGGAAAATTTATTTACTACATAGCTGATCTCAGGTTGTGTAATGGTTTCATACTGCAACGCACCCACCACAGATGTATAAAAGGTGGGAACAGGTAAAAGGTCAGACCCTTCCTTGGTTAATTTGCAACCAGACACCATAGGAGAGGAGATAGACTTGGCTTCATGCATATTAGTCTTGTCTAAAAAATCCCAACTTTTTTTTTTTTGGGTGAAAACCAAACCCTTAGGTTGGGGGGTCTATTGGATGCATGTTTGAGCCTAACTCATTCCTACAAAACTGCCTTGTAAGGTAAGGATTGGTCCCCACTGATATACTTTATCCAAACACCATCTCTAGCCAATGTGGGACTTCAACACACCCCTTTTTGTCCATAGCTACCTAGGGGTGACCACAATCAAGGTAGCTTTCTAACACTCCCCCTCCTCCTCACACCCAAGACTATCCGCCTAGAGTGTGTTTAGCCTACAGCGTGGTAAAGACAGGGGTTCACCAAATGGATCTATGATAGGCTCTGATAATTACAACATGGATTATGAGCCTAACTCAACCCTACAACACTAGCCTGTAAGGTGAGGTTTACTCCTTGTCAGAAGATAATTTTCTAATTTTATTGATAGAAGAGTATGTGCTCTTAAATAGAATACAAGGTAATCTAAAAAAGGAAACTCCTAAACTAATGGTCATCATTGTACCCACTGTCATTTCCAATAATTAAGGGTCAATGATTCATGGTCATAAATACAAAATATGCAGCTATCGGAGTATGTAAATACATAACTGTGTAAACAGTTTTGTTTCATAATTGTAAGGGCAGTTAGCTCTTGCTAACTGCACCCATCTAGTATTAGACAGTAGTGTATATGTTGTAAGAGCTGAGTTTTCACTAAACTGCTCCCAAGTAGTTACATTTTATTAGAGGTAGTTAGAGTTAGTTTACATTCTGTTAAAAGTTAGTTAGAGTTAGTTGTGGTTAGTTTCTCAAGTCAGAACTCTTTAAGAATATGAGACTCTTTTTTAGATAATATCTCACATAGACATTTTGTAATGCAGTGATGATACAAGTTATCTAGGTTTATGATGGATGGTAGAGAGAGAGAGAGAGAAACACTGGGGGGGAGAGAGATAGGCATAGGATCAGCTATCCAATAACAGAGAGACAGAGAGTGAGCCTCAGGGAGAATCTTCGACGGGTACACCCAAGGAACAGAGACAGAAACCAACAATCCGCCATTTCAAACTGGAGGGACCATAAGGATATATCATCCTTTTACTTCACCCGATTTTCAGATGAAATTACAGAGGAGCTGTGGTACCATTTCAAGAAGTGGGGTGATGTGAAGGAAATTTTCATACCCACTCGAAGAAATTCCAATGGAAGGAGGTATGGATTCGTCAGATTCAAATGGGTAGATGATACTCACCTTTTGGCAAAACAGTTGGATAGGATCATCATTAGAGGGATGAAGCTCTACGTTAACATACCAAGGTATGGTCGAGAGAAGACAAGAAAAGGGGTTGTAGAAAAGAAAGCACAAAATTAGGCAGACAAGAACCAAAACATCGTGGATAGAGCTCCAAAACAATACCACACTAACCCGGGATCATATGTTGCGGCATTGAAAAGAAATATCAGACCTTTGGGACAAAGCATGCATCAAAATATCCAAAGATATGAAACCTCCAAATCCTTAGTTATTCTTGACATAGGCCCCGAAGACCACAACTGGGTGAAGGATGCGTGGGTAGGGAGGTTGAAAAACCCAGCCATGTTCGGCAGATTGGAGGACGAAATACTATGGGAGACATGAATGGATATATCACCCAAGTACATTGGGGATGACCTAGTCCTACTACTTGGACTCAATGACGCGGGAGCAGAGCAACTCATCAATGGCAATCAACAAGGAGGTGCATCCCTGTTTTACTCAATGGAGAAATGGAGCCCAACCTTACGCACTGGATCCAGGTTAACATGGGTCTAGGTTTGGGGTATTCCGCTTTAGGCTTGGGCAATGAAATATATCTAGTAGATCGTAGCAGCTATGGGGGAAATGGTGGATATGGACGATGACGCGGAAGATAAAAGGAGGTTAGACAGGGTTAGGGTGCTTGTAAAGACCCCGAGGACTCCAACGATCAAGCACACCGTTGAGGTTTACATCGGAGACGAACGCTTTAATGTGTTTATCGTGGAGGAATGCGGCGGCGACAGTCATGACTGCCGGAGAAGTCGATGTAGCTTTTGTGAATCGTCGGAGGAGATTGACTCCAATGAAAGCTACAATGGGAGCATTTCCCCGAGGTCGATAAACACTCTCGGGATTCGACGATCAAGCACACCGTTGAGGTTTACATCGGAGACGAACGCTTTAATGTGTTTATCGTGGAGGAATGCGGCGGCGACAGTCATGACTGTCGGAGAAGTCGATGTAGCTTTTGTGAATCGTCGGAGGAGATTGACTTCGATGAAAGCTACAATGGGAGCATTACCCCGAGGTCGATAAACACTCTTGGGATGGAGGACGAAGGGCACGTCGCAGTGGTGCTGGTGACCGCACAACCCCGCTCGTTGGCAGACTCACCCAACGACGATGCTGAGGACCGAGGAACAAAACTATTACCCAGCAGTATTCGTGACCACCATTCCACACCGGGTAAAGCAAGCATCCCGCGAGTGCAAGGTAGCAGATGCCAGGTCACATCATGCAAACAGACGATGCCTGCAGTGCCACAACCAATGGTCACCTGCCACCGTGATATGCTAACCAAATGCGGAAAACAGCAGGGTATTGGAAGCGCCACCCTTGAAGAAATGCTGGAGCCGAATCATGAAAAAGGAAAAAAGTGTTTTGGGAGAAAGCTGTGAGGAGAAAAAGGCTCGAGGGACACCAGGAAGGGAGACACGTGATATGGCAGCAATGGGTGATGTGGCGTGGCAGAAACCCACACCACAAATGATGCACGTGACCAAACTGGGGATGATTTTTTAAAATATCGAAATACACATGTGTCATCATCTGAAACAACAACGTGGGAGAAGGGAGAAAGTAGCCTTGCGGGTAGGACAGGGCCCAATAAAAGAATGGGGCCTTCTAATTACACCCCCACACAGGACATACAACCTTTGGGCCTATCCTCGAAAAACAGCAAAGGTGGATTGGAAAGCGCATGCAAGGTCTTTTCCAGACAGAGGTGGTTCAAAAAGAAAAAATACATGGGCCAGAATTCTCCTAAAACAATGACAGAAACAGGAACGAGTAGTTTGCAAGGCCAGCACCTTCAGGATGAAATACAGCAGGGGAATGCTTCCAATATTAACTGTGACTCTACGACAAGGTCAGCAATACAAGTTGAAGACCCAGAAGAAATTATGGAAACACAATGCATTCAACAGGCAACTAACATTTGGAGTATGGCTAAGCACCTTGGGGCTACATGAGGAGATGATCAACACTTAATCATTCAGAAAATAAAAGAAATGGAGAAAAGAGATAAGACGGAAGCAGAGAGGTTGGGAGTCAGTAGCAGTTGCCCATGAATATCATATCATACAATGTCACGGGATTAGGGAGGGGGGTAAAGTGGGCAGCCATTCGAAGATTGATCAAGATGGAGAATGTTGACATGATATGTTTACAGGAGTCAAAGAAGGAGGTGATTGACAAAGCCATGTGCCAAACATTGTGGGGAGATGATGAGGTTTATTGGGAAATGCAACCAGCTATTAACATAGTAGGAGGCATCCTATGCTTATGGAGTGAAAATTCATTTAAGTTACATAGGAGAGTCATCGGCAATGGTTTTATTCTTCTGGTAGGGGAGTGGATCAAGGAAGCACAGCCAATCAATATAGTTACAATATATTCCCCTTGTGATCTTCAAAATAAAAGGTCACTGTGGGAGCAAGTCAAGCAACTGAAAAACACAATATCTGGGGAATTGTAGTGCATCCTAGGCAATTTCAACAGCATAAGGGATCCAGCAGAAAGATTTGGCACCTGTCAAAGGGACCCAGGGACCAACAGCATCAAAGAATTCAATGAATGGATAGATGATTTAGATGTTGTTGAGCCACCATGGATGGGAAGAAAATTCACCTGGTTCAGACCAAATGGGACATCTAGGAGTAAGCTTGATATATTTTTTATGTCTCCGGAATGGCTTGATAGATGGCCTACAAGCACTCAGATTACTTTACCTAGGACTTTCTCAGACCATTGCCCAATCATGCTTAGGTCAACAACTGTTGACTGTGGTCCTAAACCATTTAGGATTTTAGACCGCTGGTTGTCAGACACTTCTTTCAAGGAAACAGTTCACAACTACTGGTCATCTAGTTAGCAACCTGGTTGGGGGGGCTACGTTCTCAAAGAAAAAATAAAGAGACTCACATTTTTATTTTATTTTTTGCTCAGCAAAAGTAATATTTGTATTAAATGAGTACCAGTGGTACTAAGCATTACAATAAATGATGACAAGCATTAGGTTCCAAATCAGACTTGATGTAGTCTAGATAGGAATCGAAGCCTGAAATCAGAATTACATAAGGAATACACAATATTGTAACGTGAAATCCTCCACTAGCACATAAAACCTAATCGAAGATTGCTTGACCAGTGGTTATAGCTTGTCCCAAAGTCCTTCTCAAAGTTACGAAGCCAAGTCCAAAGTAGAAAGACTGCATCATCCATGATCTTGTTAACATTTAATGTGACGTTGGAAAAGAAAATCTTATTCCGATGCTGCCATATAGACCATGTTAGAGCTATCCACCAACACTTCCACCTGTTGACCTTGACAACCTCAACCACTCCGAATATGTGTTGCAGGAAATGATGTTTTGGGCTTTGCGGGAGAGGACCCACGCTATTCACCCAAGACATGGATTCCCACCGTATGCAGAGAATATCACCAGCCTCAACCTGTTCCTGAGATTTTGTTTTCTACTCTGAACGAATTCACATTCCATATGCAGAGAATACCACCAGCTGAATTAGATGAGGGGTATGATTCCCACCCAATCTCAGATCCCCCCCATAATGCTGCACACATGGACTTCTCCACCATCTCCTTTTTTGTTTCTTGAAGACACAACATGTCTATATGTTGTTCAATGACCATCCTTCGAATTGCTGGCCATATAACCCCCCTCCCTAACCCTCTTACATTATATGATATAATGTTCATTGGGTCAGCCTCTTGATCCCCACTCTAGCTGCCTCACTGACATCTCTTTTTTCCATTTCCGCAATCTGCTGCACATAATTCTTTTGTGAAATTCCATAGTAACCCCCAAATCTGTAACCATGTTCCAGATGTTTTATGCTTCTTGACTGATAATTTCTGCTTGAGTTTCTCTGTCGGGACTTGATTTGGGGGGGACTTGTTGATGCTGCAATATGTTATTTAATTGGCTCTCTGATTGATTTTTATTTAAGTGGTCCTTTGCTTGAGTTTCTTTACGATTTTCTGCTTTTTGTGTGGCAGACCGCGGCCCATATGCATCACTCCCATGGCCTAATTTCTTTTTGCCTACCCCTTTTCGATAATACACTAGGCAGGGGCTAAATTGGGCTGATATAAGGCTGTTTGGGCTTGCCTTGTAGGGGTAAGCTATTTTAGTGGGGGTGTGGTTAGCATTACCCTTTTCCACTCCTCTCTCCACCTGTCCATCACGTGGCTCCTCCCTAACAGGTTTAAATCTGCCTATGTCTTCAACGTTCACATCTGCCCCCATCTTTCCATTTCCATGAAATTTCTCTCTGCTGTCCTCATTGGCACCCTTCCCGTTGTGCTCTTTCTCCCCCTTTTTGTGCAAGTCTGTTTGTACTAGCACTACCTCATCCCTACGGTACAACTGTGCAACATCCTCAGCGGACTGGTCACTGTCAGTTTGTGTGCGTGCCCAACGGGTAATAGCCATGTCCTCCAGTTCCGGTCCGTCACCCGACCCAATGGTCCTCTTCCCTGAAACCGCTTCCTCCGAGGCCAGGTTTAAGCTGTCAGCAAGCTTTTCCGGTGACCGTTGTGCCGGAGTGGTCTCCCGTTGCTGCTGATGGGCACCAATATTCACTGTCACGCCGTCCTCTGAAGGTCTCTCCGACAGTGGTTGCTCTGCGTCGTGCAGGCTGGTTTGTGCCTCCATTCCCTCGCCGCAAGCTAGCTTGTTTTTTACCTCCGTCGTCCGTGCTTCCCTCGCTACGGCCGGGTGTTCTCCATCGTTCTCTTCCCCCGACACAGTGACACCTCCGCTCGGTTCCCCTGAGGCCACCATTCTATTTTGCGGGCGCATGCAGTTCCACCATGTCGGCAAGCTATCTCCCCGTGAAATTTCAGCTTCGCTTTCCTCTGAGCAAATATCCTCCAAAGAGCTATAATCGTTCCATCGCTGGCGTCGGCAATTGACACATGATTTCTCGCTATCCTCCACTATGTGTACCGCATATACTTCTCCTTGAATCTGTACATTCACAGTGTGTTGTATGAGTGGCTTCCATGGTGTTTTGATTAAGACCCTCGCCATATCCAGCTTCCTTAGTTCCTCTACATCTTCATCAGCGTCCATCATATCGCCGATAGAAGACACTATCTGCTTGATGTGATGTATGTCCCATGCTATCAGCGGTATTCCCCAACAATGCATCCATGTCAGTCTATAAGCAGGCCTTAGCTGTGGATCCCATTTCTGTAATGAATAAAACATTTCTCCCCATCCTCCATCTTCGTCCTCCATCACTCGCTTAGCCTATTCTTCTGTGAGACCAGGGAGCAACACCATATCGTCCCCGATATACTTCGGACATATGTTTTCTCCGATATCCCATGACATTTCATCCTCTAGCCTATCGAAGAGGGCCAAGTTTTTTAATCTCCCCACCCAAGCCCCTTTGAGCCATTGTTGTCCTGCCGCCGATATGTCAAGGATCAGTGATGACCTTGAGCTATGACAAATGAGTTCCTCCTTATGTGGTATTCTTCTCTATTCTGTTTTCTGCATCTGCCTCCTCACTACCTCCGCGTACGACCCTTGATAAATGCTCGCCTTTGTTCCTGGTTTTGTGCTCAGGTTCACATTTCTGCTCCCCTCTAGATACTGTTTTCCTTCAGCTCTTCCCCTGGCAGCTATATCTGAACTTCCTCTATTTGGTCTCCCAAATTTAGGAGTGTTGACATACATCTTTAGCCCTCCAAATACCATACTGTCTAGCTTCTTTTCAACATGGTGAGCATCTTGCACCCCTTTGAATCTTACAACCCCATATCTTTTTCCATATCTGTTTCTTTTCGGTGATATGAAAATCTCCCTCACATCTCCCACCTGCTTGAAGTGGCTCCACTGATCTTTTTCCGTTGTGTCTTCAGGGAACCTAGTGAAGTAGAACGAAGTTACATCCTTGTGTTCTCTCCAATTAGCTCATAGGTAGCTGTGATGATAACCATTCCTTTTCCGATCGATGTTCAGACGAGGACCCTCTGTCGTTCTCTCTTTGCCTCTCTCTCTCCTCTCTCTCCTACTCCTAACTCTCACCCACCCACAGTCTCTCTCTCTACTGTTTCTCTCTCCTCTCATGTCTCTCTGTTTTGATAATAGCGTAAACAGCTCTAAGATGATTTTCTTTGGGATTATACATGAACTGACTTATCACTCCTACTGCATGAGCTGTGTCTGGCTTGGTATGAGACAAATAGATTAGCTTTCCAACCAGTTTTTGGTAGGATTCTCTGTCCACGGTTGCATCTTCAACATATTCACTCAGTCTGTGATTCTGCTCAATAGGAGTTTCTACTGGTTTGCATCCCAATTTACCAGTTTCAGATAATAAATCCAGCACATATTTCTGTTGGGAGATGAAAATACCATGACGAGAATGTGCCACTTCAAAGTCAAGAAAGCATTTTAATCTGCCTAGCTCTTTAATCTCAAACTCTCTTATCAAACACCCTTTTAGGACGTCTGTTCCTGCTTGGTCATTCCCTGTTTCAACATATCATCCACGCAGACAATTATTGCAGTAACTCCCCTTGAAGCTGAATGCTTAATGAACAAAGTGTGATCTCCTTAACTTTGTTTATACCTCATTGCCTTCGTCACTGTAGCAAACCTGCCAAACCAGCCCTAGGGGACTGTTTCAATCCATAGAGAGCATTCCTTAGCTTACAAACCTTTCCTTTCTCAAAGCTAAACCCAGGTGGGACCTCCATGTAAGTTTCTTCTTCATGTTTGCCATGTAGGAAAGCATTCTTGACATCAAATTGCTGCAAACTCCATCCATAGTTAGATGCTAAGGATAACAATATTCTAATAGTATTCATTTTTGCAATAGGATAAAAAGTCTCAAGGTAGTCAATCCCATATGTTTGAGTATACCCCTTATACCTTTCTAGTGTCCCATTTGCCTTATATTTAACAGTGAATACCCAGTTACAGCCAACAAGTTTCTTTTCTTTAGGAAGTTCTACCAACTCCCAAGTTTCATTTTTCTCTAGTGCATCCATTTCAACTTTCATAGCTTCTCCCCACTCTTTGCTATCTAGTGTTTCATTAACAGTTTTTGGGGTAGTGATAGTGTTTAAATGAGTAAGAAAACTTCTATGATTGCTAGACAGTTTATCATAGGACATGAAGTGAGACAATGGATACCTTGGCCACTGTGTACATGTTCAAACTCCCTTCCTTATTGCAATCGGAAAATCCTCAGCATTAGTGGCATATTCTGCTCCTCCAAAACAATCCCATCAGTTTCAGTTTCAGGGGGAGTATATTCTGCTCTTTCAAGACAGTCTTATTAGTTTTAGTTTCAGGTATTAGTTCTAAATTTGGAACTTGTTCAGGTTGGATAATAGGTTTTGCCCTTTGTGTGTAAACTTGTAGTGGACAGGCAGCTCTTGGAGTCTGTGTTCCGATTGTCTTTGGACTCACAGCAGGGGTGTGTGTATAGAACTGGAAGAAATGTGAATAAGACTTGACTCAAGTATATTGGATTCGCTTAGGGAGATGAATGAAAGATTGTTGAACAAATCATCCTTATCTTCCATGCATGAGTTCTCCCCCCGAAGATAAGGTTGGGAAAAAAACCTTCAATTTCAGCAAAAGTGTCATCAATAGACACAAAGACCAAAATTGTGGCAGGATGATAACACTTGTATCCCTTTTGGGTAGGGGAGTAACCAACAAATATGCATTTGATAGCTCGGGGATCAAGTTTTCCTTGATGAGGAGAATGAACGTGGACAAAGGACACACCCAAAGATTATAGGAACAAGGTTATTTGAAGTTTTAAAGTGTGGATAAAACTTGGAGAACAGTTGAATGGGGCTGCTGTTTTGAAGAGGCTGAGAGGGTAAATGATTAACCAAGTAGGCAACAGTAAGGACAGCCTCCCCCCAATACTGTTTTGGAACGTTTGTGTGGAATAAAGATACTCATGTAACAGCTAAAAGATGCCCAATTTTCCATTCAACCACCCCATTTTGTTGTAGGGTGTGGACACATGATGATTCATGAATAATTCAATGTTCATTGAAGAAGGAAGACAATGTTTGGTTAAAATAATCTTTGGCATTATCAGAACGGAATCGTTTGATGACTGTCCCAAACTGATTTCTTATTATCTAAAAAAAAATTGGAATATCTGATTGACTTCGCTTTTCTGTTTCAAGAGATACACCCAAGATATCCAAGTAAAATCATCAATAAAAATGACAAACCAGCGAGCCTTGGATATATTTGGAATGTTGGATGGACTCCAAACATTACTATGTACCAAGGAAAGCTAACATGTTTTTGTTTTGCAAATTCACAATCATCACAATGAAACACTCCTATGTCTAGTCCTTGAAACAAGCTAGGAAACATACTTTTTAGAGTACTAAATGAAGGGTGGCCTAAATGATAGTGACAACCAGATGTCTTTATTGTGGGAAGGAAGTGACTTTGACAGCAAAGACAATGGAAGTTGACCCTTAGTACTACATGTCCCATGAGCTTCCTCAAGAAGGTAGAGCCCATTTTCCTCCATAGCAAGTCCAATCATCTTCCCCATTCCCTAATCCTGAAATTTGCAAAGTGTGCGAGAGAATGTCACTAAACATTGTAAATCCATTTTAAGTTTATGAATAGAAACTAGTTTGGCAGATAATTTGGGCACATGTAAAACACCTCTCAAAATTAAATCCTAACTTAGGAGAATGTCTCCCTTTCCAGCAATTGTAATAAATGTGTCATCTGCATTTGCAAGTTTTTTATTGTTGGGACAAGGTTTATATGAGATAAATTCAGTAGAGGAATGGGTCATGTGATCTATAGCTCCAGAATCAACAACCCGTCCCTTGTGTAGTAGATTGTAGAACGCTAAGAGCATAGGCTTGGGAAGTACCTAAGAATGCCAAGGAAGAACTACTTGTGTTTGTGGGTTTGACTAAAGTCTCTAGGAATTCCCTCAAATTTTTAATTTCTTATGTATTGTAATCTGTAAGGGGTCTAGAAGGATTGCCCACTGCAACACCTGACTGAGCCAGGTGAACTTGTGCTGGTTCTCCTCGTTGAGTACCTTTGGTGGTCCAATTTCGGTTCTGATTTGGAGGCTTACCATGAAGTTTCCAGCATCAGTCTTGGGTGTGTCTTGGCTTCTTACAAAAGGTACACCATAGATCAATCTTGGGGGCTACACCTTCAGGTTGACTGGTTTGCCATTGATCAATCTTCTTTCCCTTTTTTGCAATTAAGGTAGAACTTTCAGTGGATTGAGGCTCCATCATCACCCCCCTACATGTTTCTTTTGCCCAGAAGGAAGCCATGGTTTCATTGAGTGAGGATAACTCCTTTCCTAGCACTTGAATTCTTACAGGATCAAACTCACTATTTAGCCCTATCAAGAACTTATAGATTTTGTCCTTTTCCTTGTAACGTTTGAGTAAATCAACATCTTCTATGCATTTTGCTTCTAATTGTTCATAATGGTATAACTCCAACCCAAGATTCTACAAAATCTAGGCTTACTCACTAACGGATCGGTCTCCTTGTTTGGTAGTCGCGATCTTCATCTTAATTTTATAAATTTGAGCAGCATCACCAACCTTGGAATAGTTTTCTTTACAGCTCTCCCACACATCCTTGGCGGTCTTCATGAACATGCAAGCATCACTCACCTTTGGCACCATGGAATTCCACAGCCACGACATCACTACTTCATCTGCTTCATCCCATGCACCAAGGTATTGTCTGTGGATTTTGGGGCATCTTTCCCAATAAGATGATTCAATTTGCCCTTCCCTTTTAGAAAGGTTTGGACAAAGTGAGACAATTTGAGGTAGTTTTTTGCCATTGAGACAAAGGCTGGGTTGAATATTTTGCAGCTTAATTGTGTCGGTATTTTCGGCTTGGGCGTGGTTATTGGCTGCTGCAGACATTCTTGGTTTTGTTGGGTGAGATTCATAGGCGTGGAGTGTGTTTTAGGGCAGAAAAAAAACTCAATATAGGTCGTCAAAGGGAGGGGGGAAAACAGTAATGTAGGCCACACAGCGAAAGAAAAAACGTGCGGCAATGCAGAGCACGAGTTTACACAGGCTCCCACAGATTTTGGAGTGTTGATATCGTGTCAAAGGATAATTTTCTAATTTTATTGATGGAAGAGCTTGTGCTCTTGAATAGAATACAAGGTAATCTACAAAAGGAAACTCCTAAACTAATGCTCATCATTGTACCCACAGTCAATTCCTACAATTAAGGGTCAATGATTCTTGATCATAAATACAAAATATGCAGCTAATCAAATCTCCTAGTTATGGGATTTAAATCCTATCTATAAAAGGAAATAAAATATACAATGGGATTCTGACACTCCTCGCTTATATACTTTATCTCTATACTATCTTTGACCAATGTGGGACTTCAACACTCCCTTTTTTGCCCACGGCTACTTGCCAACACACCCCTTGATACGAATCAACTTATATGATCATCTTGAAATCAAGCAAAGGAACTAGGAGGAACTTGACCCTAACTGCGACCTACCGGTTGAATCAAAGTTATCAAGAGGAACTTGACCCTGATCGCGACTTGTAGGTAGAACCAAAGTTATCAAGAAGCGTGATCCTAATCGTGACCTACCAGTAAAACCAACACTATAAAATTCTTAACCCAAGAACAAAAGTGAAGCTCTCACAATGGAGAAAACACTCATTTCATTAATATTCAACTTCAACTTCTTCTCCATTAGATGATTTCTTAATTATAGGAAAATAGAAAAAACAAGTAATAGAAAACAAATCCTAATCTCATATGACTAAAGATAAGATAAAATCCTAATAGAGGAAACAAAGCTTAATAAGATATGATCCACATCCTAATAAAGGAAATAAATCCAAAGATAAGACAAAACATATCCTAATCATATTAACTCTAAATCCTAAAATAAATGCTAAATCTAATGATATCTTGAATATCTTCAAGAATAATGAATGTCATATGCATTGTTTTAGTCAATGGGTCTTCCTTCCATTGCAAAGGATAATTGGGACTTGATAGGTTCATATCACCCTCTTTGTCAACAAGTACCTAGGGGTGACCACAGTCAAGGTGACTTTCCAACAGGTTCAAGCTTCAATACCCAAAAAATAGTCTAAATCACCATGTTGCTTGAGGGAACCAATGTAGAGGAGTTGCTTGGGACAATAATGTCATTCACATATACTAGGATATAGACAGCAAGATTATGAAGACGATAAACAAAGAGGGATGGGTCAGACTTGTTGGCTAAAAAGCCAAACTGAACAAGAGTGTCTTGAAGTCTTTCAAACCATTGTCTAGGGGGGCCTGCTTGAGGTCATACAAAGCTTTATTAAGCTTGCAAACTAGTGAGCGATCTGAGGATTCAAAGCCCAGAGGTTGTTGCATAGACATTGTCTCAGTTTATAGTCCATTTAAAAAGGCATTATTAATATCCAAATGGCACAGAGGCCACCTATTTGTGGGAGCCAAGGTGAGGATAACCTGGATGGTTTCTGGTTTGACCACAGTAGAAAACATCTTAGTAAAATCAAAGTCCAAAAATTTGATGAAAAACTTTGGCTTCGAGGCATGCCTTGTAGTGATAAACAAAACCATTAGCATTTTCTTTTATTCAATAAACCCACTTGCAACCTATAGCTTGTATATGAGGAAATGGTACAGGCGCCCAAGTTTTCTTGTGCAGCAAAGAATTATACTCATGTGTTACATGGCAGCATGCCATTGAGGATCCCGCAAGGCAAGTTTGGCACTCTTGGGATATGAATAAAGAATAAAGGAGAGATGCGACAGGGAATGATACCCTATTTAGAATGAGTTTGCATAGGGTGAGTGTGGGTAGGTACAGGTGGGTTAGCTTGAGAATAAAAGGATGTAGATGGGGGAGTGGAATGTTGAGAAGGTGAGGAGGAAGATGAGTTAGAAACAGTTTGAAAAGGAGGATTTGGTGACACAAGGAATTCTAGAGCTAGGCACAGTGATTGTGGGACTTGAGACAAGAGGTAAAGAGGCATTTGTTGTCATGCGAGAGGTGGAGTTTGATGGAAAAATGTAAGGTAGGGAAAATGATGTTCATTAATATAACAGTGTTTTACTATAACGTTGTGTGTTGTATCACACATGTTATTCTGATTTATAATGAATCAAGAGTACAATACTAGGAAACATATTAATGACTAATAATGAGTATAATCCTTAATTATCAATTGAGATATTTCCCTATTTATTGCGATCAAATCATATCTTTAACACCCCCCTCAAGCTGGAGCATATATGTCATTTGAGCCAAGCTTGTTATGGATGTTGTCAACATGAGAGCCCTTGCAGGATTTAGACTAGTGAGCATGTCAGCAAGTTGATCACTAGACTGACAAAGTCAGTGATGATTTCTCTTGAGGGCACTTTCTCTCACAAAGTGACAGCCAATCTCTACATGTTTAGTCCGTTCATGAAAGATCAGATTTGATGCAATAATAAACGATATCCCAAGTGTCTCCAAAATTTAGCTGTTGGAGAAGTTGCCCAAGTCATGTAATCTCGCACGCAGCTGCTGCCATAGCATGATACTCAGCTGCTGCTCTGGATCTAGCAATTGTTTTCTGCTTCTTGCTCCTCTAGGAGATCAAGTTCCCTCCAATGAGAGCATAATATCCAAAAGTGGACCTCCTATCTGATGTAATCCTTCCCAATCAGCATCAGAATAGCAGACAATTTTGGCATTGCCTTCATATATTAATGCGCGACCTGGTGCCTTCTTGAGGTATCGAAGGATACATATCACAGTATCCTGATGACTATCACATGGGGTATTTAGGAATTGACTAACCACATCGACTAACAGCCATATATATAAAAATGGGGGCAACTCTCATCCTAAGAGTTAGCTTTTGGGGTTTAGTTAGACTTAAACAAAAAATATAAGATTTTCAGGCATAAAAACCCTAGGTAGAGGAGCCCTTTGGGCTTTAACTGTAGACAATGCAAAGACCCACTTTTGCAATGTGCTGAAATACAACTTCTATTTATAAAACTTGGGGAGGGGGAGAGACAACAAGGATCCCTTAATTATAGAGTTTGTTATAACCATGTGAATGATTAACTATCCTAAAAGCTTAAACTATTAGGCGAAGACTAATGAATGGCTTTGTTACATTCTCAAACAATAGTTATAACATCTATAGCAACTTCACACCTGGACCTATTGCTTGGTTTCAGTTGATTAAAAGCTTAATGCAATAGTCTAATGCAAGTTGAATGTCCTGACAAATACATTCTTTTTTTGCTCCCTTCTATCCTAATTATTTGATTCTCAAAACAATATGTTTGTTTATTTTCTTAAAGATTTATTTAGTATAATTAATTATGTTTACTGCAATTACATAGCATGTGTCCTCCCTATTAACTACTATCTCTGTTTCTATATCAGAAACCAAATATTATTGGCCAAGAGATTGATAAAAGATGGAACTAATCTTTGGAAGGTGATGTCTCCAAACAATCACCACATTCCTTGGGAGAATGCAGTGTATGAGATTGAAGAGCAATTCATGAAGATTGCTTCTTGTTGTTCAAGATCTCTCTCACCTCAGGTTATATCTTTTATTTCTCAAATGAAAGTTACCGTTGTGTTTTATAAAAGCTACTAAATCTCTAAATATTTATTAATTTGTTTCGTGAAAGATACTTTGTTCGTAAATCATTTGGACAACTGGGAGAGTTGGGTAATACCATTACATTACAGAGGCAATAATACATTTGGTTTCTGGTTACTAATACAATAAAATGCCTTCAATACAATATTTTGTAAGTCTTACGTATTTAAGCCTATTCTTGCCATCATTAGAAATCTAAACAAATTATAGTAAACAGAAAGCAAAGAATACTATTTTGTAAGTCTTTGAGTTTTTGAAAGTATCAGAAGACTAGAAAAATAGCTTGTAGAATATCATAGTTTTTGCATTTATTGTAGGACCTAAATCTCCTGAGAAGGATTGCTGGATGTCAAGAGTACCTAACACAAGAGAACTTTGAGAAGTTGTGGTGTTGGTTGTACCCTGTGGCATTTATAATATCAAGGGACTGGATAAATCCTATCTGGAATTCCACATCACCTAAGTGGATAGAAGGATTCATAACTAAGGAGGAAGCAGAATCTTCACTTCAAGGTCCCACAGGATTTCAAGAACCTGGTACCTTTATACTCCGATTTCCTACCTCAAGAAGCTGGCCACACCCCGATGCTGGTAATCTAGTTGTATCCTATGTCGGCAATGACTACAAACTTCACCACAGGCTACTTTCTATGCATCATGTTTATGGGTAAGCTTTATTTCTTCTACATAGAATCGATTGCATAATGTGTACTTTGTAGGTCATTTCTAAGACTTGATCAAATTGATAATACTGAATAGGGAAGACAAGGGAGAGTTGAGGTCATCACGAAGGCCATTTAGGAGGGAGAGTTGAAGATTTGACCTTAAGAATTATATATATCTTTCACAAGTCTCTAATATGTCATAGACTGAGAAAATATAAATGGACCTTAACTTAAAAAATTATGCTTTGTCACCCTTTTGGCCATTTACAACTTCATATCAAATGATTAAATAACTTGATGACATTCAACTTAATCACAAAAAATGGGATGGCAAGGATAAAATTTTAACCGCCTGGTAACACCATGTGAAGTATAAATTCTCTCAAATGTTTAAGCTATTAGGTGAAGGCTGATTAATTGTTTTATATCTCCTACAACATTAATTGATCTGTAAATGACTGCTCATGCGATGAATCTGCTAATTTAATCCATCGCTTAGCATCTGCTTGTCCAATTGAGAACATCTTATAGGAATACATCTCATCATACAATTTTTTTTCTTGGCCCAACAGTTGCTAATTAAAATTAGAACACGCTCACGTACACACAGGATGTATCTAGTGAGAAATCTAATCAATACTAGAGAATTGCTAGCTACACACTATTGGAATTTTCATGAACGCTATAGAAAATTATGCATGTCACTTGATCATTAATTTAGAAAATGTAAATAATTTATATGTTACTGTTTATTTTTAAAAGATCAAATGACCATGATGAACTCGTGTCTTTCTCGAAGTTAGCTTTGTCATAAGATACGTATCCTATGTAAATTGTCACAAAGAAAGACAAACACTTTTAATATATACTATACTTTAACTAAAACAGCGATCACATTTCTTGTAGCTCTGGTGATAATAGAGTTGACGTGAAACCACTGCAAGATATGTTATTGGCAGAACCTGAGCTTTCTCGATTGGGAAGGTAATATATAAAGCAGTTTTCGTATTGTTTCATCTGTATTGAATGCTTAACATATCTCAAATTAGTGTATTTGATTCATGGGCGACTGTTCAGGATAATAAGAAGCCATTAGGCACACTAGAATTGTTGCAGAAGGTACCTCAACATCCAGTTAAAGTTGCTTTCAAGGTTGGCTTCGGTGGCAGTTGAATTATAATAGTATATTTTCCATTTTACTTGTATATTGTGTAAGGTAAGATTTTAGGCGTACAATTTTTAACATTAGTACCTAATGATCGTTATATAAAACATGCATTCTTATGTAACCACCACCAATCAACGCATCATCGCCCTTTTGTTGTTGAGTTGGTTTCAATAGGTAATCCCTCCTCTGCCCATTGGGTTGCCAAAACAATGTGTCCCGGACAGGGTACCACCATTTTAGAACAATGTTTGATATATTGGAGGGATTAAAATCGAAATAGAATATAACTATAGTAACCAACATTATTATAAAATAAACCAAAATTTTGAAGGGTAGGGAGTAAAATCAAAACTGAGGTAATTATACGGATTAAAAATGTATCTTAACATTATTTTTAATTGCATAACGTCAGTCTGTCAGAATCTAGTTTAAGTAATCAAATAAAGATTGTGATTTCATTTTAATTTCTATTTCATCATTTACCGAACCTTAAAAAAGTGGTAATTTCCCGGATCTAGTCTATTATGGTTTAAATGATGTTTGTTCCACGAAATCCGGAGTAGGTTGTGCATAGATTTCCATGTTGACGTCAGTTTATACAAAGTTTGCTGAAGGGATGATTGACGAGTAAAATAAATCCTGTAGCGAAAGAGTGATATGAGCTGACTAACGGCTATTAGACATTATGGTAATAAAAAAAAAAAGCTTAATAAGTTGGATGATTTTGGACAAGCAGGCATAACAAAGAGTCAATAATTTATTGGTTGAAATTTATATTTAAGGATTATCTATCCTGATATTATAGTTTTTAATCAATTAAAGAGATTGTGATAAAAAGTGTATTTCTAGATGTGTACTCTATGCACAAGGCATCAACAGTGGTGACTCTACAAAATATAATGCGAGGAGCCAATATAGTTGACGTCATACATTAATTATTTAAAAAAAACATGTAAACTCAAATGATTATAGAATAAATTTGTCTTTTTCTTAAAGCGTCAATCGTATTGATTTTTTGTTGTGTCTACGAGTAATAAATCACCTACTTTAGGTAAATAGTTTTTTTTTTTTGGTATTTTAGTTTGGTAATTAGTTTTTTTAATTACCATAATGGTCAAAATGTCCTAGTTTTCTTTTTTTCTTTCCATAGCAAGATCATGTGGAAAGAAAAAAGAAAAGTTGAATATAAAACTGTTAAAAGTTTCACAAATTGTCCTCACACTTTTTTTTGCAATCTACGGTTACAATAGAACATGGAGACATGTTGAGGTACATTTAGAAGATATTTTTTTAATAATAGAACTAGTATGTTGACCCATGTCATACATCTCATGCACATGCATTGAAAATGACTTGTAAATATATGTTTTAATTATAAGTTGATTGTTGTAAGGAAGTAGCATGAAATGCTAAGAAATAAGAGAAAATCATTCCTGGAAAAGTTTACAAGATTTTGAGTTATCCAGTTTGAAAAATGAAGATAGCTCAAAGTTCACTTTCATCCTACAATTCCAAGTCTAATATGAACAAAATAAGCTGGATTATTGCAAGTAAAATTTCAAAGTAAGAAACATTAGGAGAAAATCACTCCTTAAATATTTTCTAAGATTTTGAGTTATCTAGTTTGGAGATGAGCGAAGCCCAAACTTCGCACTCTCGTCCTCCAATTCCCAATTGCACTTCAAAGATCGAAACATGTTGGATTATTGGAAGGAAGCACCATTCCATGCTAGGAAACACTAGGAGAAAATCACTCTTTAAAAAGTTTAAAAGATTTTAAGTTATCTAGTTTGGTAGATGAAGGAAACCTAAAGTTCTTGCTTTCATCATGCATTTCTAAGTTGGGCTACAATGAACAAAGAATAGCTGGATTATTGCAAGGAAGTAACATTTCATGCTAAGAAACACTAGAGAAAAACAACTTCTTAAAAAGTTTACAAGATTTTGAGTTATCTAGTTTGGTAAATGAAGGAAGTCTAAACTTCTCGCTTTCGTCCTGGAGTTCCAAGTTGGACTACAATGAAAGAAACAAGCTAGATTATTGCAAAGAAGTAGCATTCAATGCTAGGAAACACTAAGAGAAAACAATTCCTTAAACGGTCTCGAGATTTTGAGTTATCTAGTTTGGTAAATGAAGGAAGTCCAAACTTCTCACTTTCGTCTTGTAGTTCTAACTTGGACTACAATGAACGAAAGAAGCTAGATTATTGCAAGGAAGTAAAATTTCATACTAGAAAACAACTCCTTAAAAAGCTTATAAGATTTTGACTTATCTAGTTTTGTAGATAAAGGAAGCCCAAAGTCTCCACTTTCATGTTGCAACTCCAAGATGAGTTATATTGAACTAAACAAGTTGGATTATTGTAAGGAAGTAACATTCCATGCTAGGAAACACTAGGAGAAAATAAATCCTTAAATTTACAAGATTTTGACTTATCTAGTTTAGTAAATAAAGGAAGCCCAAATTTTTCACTTTCGTCCTATAGTTCCAAGTTGGGTTACAATGAAAGAAACAAACTAGATTATTGCAAGGAAGTAGAATTCCATGCTAGGAAACACTAGGAGAAAACAACTTTAAAAGTTTCCAAAATATTGATGTTGAACAAGTGGCCTCAATAACTTAAGAGGGGGGTGAATTAATTTTTCACTAACAAACTTTTAACCCCCTTCTAAATGATAGGCTCAGAATGTAGAAGAAGAAGCAACAATCAATTTAAAAATATTCTTTAAACATGTAAGAAAAAATTGATTGCAATAAAATAAATGAGATAAGGGAAGAGAGAAATGCAAACTTGATTTATACTAGTTCGGCCACTTCCCGTGCCTACATCTAGTCCTCAAGCAACCCACTTGAGATTTTCTACTATCTTTGTAAAAAAAATCATTTTTACAACTTCTGAACAGTCAAGGAATCCCTTTCCCTTGTGTTTAGGAAACTCACAATTCAAGAGACAATCAGTTTCTTGATTACAATTGACTTTCTAAGAAGAACAGAAAGATTTCTCTCCTTTAGAGTGGATAATACAATTTGAAGTTCCTGGATGAACTCTCAATAGATTTACAAGTGTTTGCCCAAGAGTTGTTGAGAGAGTATTTGACAATGAAGTTCTCTTGGAATATCTCTCTCCTGCTTTTTGAAATCAGACACACACATATATAGGCCCTTCGTGCCTTTTCAAAATGATTTGAAGAGATGTGTCTTTTCAAAAAGTTTTTTTTGAATTTTTTCACTGGTAATCGATTACAGGTTTCTGGTAATCGATTACACAATTATGTTTTGAAGGGTCATGAATTTTGAATTTGAATTTCAAGAGTTTTGTTGCTGGTAATCGACTATAAACATCTGGTAATCGATTACAGGTTCAAAATTCAAATTCAAAACCCTTTTTAACAACTATTTTTCAAAATTCAAATTCAAAACCCTTTTTAACAACTATTTTTCAAAATTGTCTTCTGGTAATCGATTACACTGCCTAGTAATTGATTACCAGAGCCTTGGATGTCTTGGAAACACTTTGTTTTGAGGTAAGGCTTGATCTTTAGTTAATCTTGAAGCAAGGCTTTGTTTGTTGAAGCAACCTTGTATTAATCTTGAAGCAATGTTTATCCTTTGAAGCAACCTTGTTTGATTTTTCTTTGGCATCATCAAAATCATGTATTCATACATTCACTATTGAGTTATCTTGTTTGGTAGAAAAAATTTTCAATGTTCACACTGTCATCCTGTAGTATCAAATTGGGTTACAATAAACCAAACAAGTTGAATTATTTCAAGGAAGTAGCATTCCAGCCTGCAAACACTAGGGGAAAACCAATCCTTAAAAAGTTTTCAATATTTAGATTTATCTAGTTTAGTAGATGAAGAAAGCTTAAATATCCTGATCTTGTCTTGCAATTCCAAGTTAAGCTACACTAATGAAACAAATTTGATTATTGCAAGAAAGTAATATTTCATGCTACGAAACACTATGATAAAATCACTCCTTAAAAACTTTACAAGATTTTGAGTAATCTAGTTTGGTAGATGAAGGAAGCCTAAAGTTTTAACTTTTGTCCGACAGCTCCAAGTTGGGATACAATGAACAAAGCAAGTTGGATTATTGTACAGGAGTAACATTTCATGCTAGGAAACATTAGGAGAAAATAAGTCCTTAAAAATCTTCCAAGATTTTTTAGTTATCTAGTTTGGTAGATGAGGAGTGCCCTAAGTTCCAACTTTCATCCAACATTTCCAAGTTAGGCTACAATGAAAGGAAGAAGCTGGATTATTGTAAGGAAGTAACATTCCATGCTAGGATACACTAGGAGAAAGTCGACCTTAAAAAGTTTCCTAAATTTTGAGTTATCTAGATTGGTAGAAGGAGAAAGTCCAAAGTTCTCGCTTTTGTCCTACAATCCAAGTTGGGTTATAATGAACAAAACAAGTTGGATTATTGCAAGCAAGTAACGTACCATGCTAGGAAAAACTATGAGAAAACAAATCCTTAAAAATTTTACAAGATTTTGAGTTATCTAGTTTGGTAGATGAATGAAGCCCAAAGTTCTTACTTTCGTACGACAATTCCAGATTGGGCTACAATAAGCGAAACAAGTTGGATTACTGTAGGGAAGTAACATTCCATGCTAGGAGAAAACCAATCCTTAAAATGTTTATAAGATTTTGACTTATCTAGTTAGGTAGATAAAGGAAGCCCAAAGCTTCCCACTTTCGTCCTACAATTCCAAGTTGACAAAGACCGCAACAAGTTGGATAATTGTAAGGAGGTAACATTCCATGCTAGGAAAAACTAGAAGAAAACCAATCCTTAAAAATTTTACAAGATTTTTTGGACTTATCTAGTTAGGTAGATGTTAACTCGTTGGCAAGTGTACCAAATTTGTCACAAGTAGTAAAGTACTCAGAAGTTCGAGTTTCGGCTCCACATGGACTTTGTTTGTACTTAGATTAATGCAAACCCAAGTTAAAAGCAATAGATAAAGAATTAAAATAAAGATAAACAAATATATTAGATAAGATAAAGATTTAAAAGAAATGATAAAATATTTAAAGATAAAAATAGAAGATAGAGAAGATAAAATATTTAAATTAAGATATGATAAAGATAAAAGAAAATAAAGGATAAAAGATAAGATAAGAAAAGTAAAAGCTAAAAATAGAAGATAAAAATATAATAAAATCAGATTTGATAAGGTTGGGACCTGACTTGCCTTGTTTGCCTAGAATGTATGAGTTTATGATTTTTCTTTATCAATTTAGGTGATTCTATTCTACCCACATCTGTTCAATTACTTGTCCCCTGATTCCTCAGGATGACAAGCCTATTTTATTTATCTATCATCCAAATTCCTTTGCAAAGACTCAACAAATAAAATGCATGAAGTATGAATTCTAGATGTTTGCAAGAATGCATGGACATAAAATTATCATTCTATTCCTAGCAATGATTTTTTTATGAAATTCTTTCTTTTTGTTCTATTAGAAGTTACCCTCTTTCGAGCGTCTAACCCCTAAAACCAATGCACACATACCTTCTTTAAATCTTATTTAGAAATTACCCTCTCCCGAGCGTCTAACCCCTAACAGAATATAAAAGATAAAAGATGAATAATGCAAGATAAAAACAGAAAAGATAATAGAATAGAAAACACATTTGCATTGATAAATAGTGATTACATCATATATCGCTTGGCTTTTAGGCTTGCCAGGCCCTAACTAGGGGTTTAGCCACTCATGGTCATTGAGGGCTTTATAATGGATGGGGTATAAGAACTGATGCGATAAGAGGAGTGAAAGAAAGGGAGTAAATGAAACCCCTACTAGAGGGGGTTTTGTGGTGTGTCTCCTCCTTGGTTTGACTCTCTTTTTATAGTTGTTGGAGTGGACTTGGACCTAATGCTAAAAATCTTCCTCAGTGATATTTTTTTGATATTTTTTGGATTTGTTTTGCTTTCAATCATATCTTCCTCAGACTTCCTGATATTTTGGATATTTTCTCGATCTTTTTCTCTTTTAATCTCTCATTTTCATATCTGCAAGTCATAAATAAGAAAAATATCAAATCTTAATATTTAAGCCAAAGATAACTGCTAAATAAATATTTTTAAAGATATTTTCAATATATTTTTATTATCAAAATAACTCATATTTAACAGTTATCAAAATCCCCCAAATTAAAACTTTGCTTGTCTTCAAGCAAAAACAAAAATGATAACAGGCTCCGAATGCTCCAACACTTTCAATAGCTGCTATTTTTTCAAATTCTTTCAACTGTTCCTTTCTGCATTTGCCATAATCTCACAATGGAAGCACAAACAACATCGAGATGAAAATAGTTAGTATCAGAAATCAATTAAGTTGGCTTGTGATCGAGGCCGTACTTGAATCAAATAAACATTAAAAATGCAGTATCTAGGAAGTGATCTTAGGTCGTCTCCCAACGAACAATGGTCAACCAAACATTCATAACGAATAGTAATAAAATAGTAACGAATGAGGGGGTGTTTGTTTTTGTAAATTAAACAGCAAGTAAAATTGAATTAGAAAATATCATAATTAAAACACGTTGTTTCCCTTTGATTCACAAGCAAGTCTCTTATCCTAGGGTACGAGGATTTATCCTTTATCAGTTCAACCACTTAATCCAACCCTAAATTAAATTACTAAGCGAAATTTAACATAAGACATTCATTATGTGATTAAGAAACACATACACCATTTAATCATGAATGAAACAGATCGTTAAGCATGAATGTAAATTAAGCGCAAAGACAATTGATCAAGCACTAAGCATGCATAGATTAATAACAACAAATACAGAGTAATTGGTGAAGAGGAAAAATTGAGCAAAATGCAATAGTAATAATAAAATCTCAAAGAGAGCTGTGCTTGATCCTCAAGAGAAAACAACGCTGGAGACTTAACCTTCCATTAATCAATAGCAAACGAAATTGTAGTAGAAAAGGAAGAAAACTAGAATTATTCTCCAAAACAAAAAAAGCTAAAACGAAAGAGAGAGAGACTAAAACTAGAACCTTGGTGCTGTTATATAGTTCTCAGCCCCAAAGCTTACAAATCTGTTTTAAGTCCAAGCCCATAAATAAAATAAAATCTAGATATGATAAGATAAGATAAAATCTAGATGGAATAAAATCTAGATAACATAAGATAAGACAAGATCTAGATAAAATAATATCTAGATGAGATAAAATCTAGATATGATAAGATAAAATCTAGATGAAATAATATCTAGATGAGATAAAATCTAGATAAGATAAGATTTGGTAGAATAAAATTGTCTGCTCTCTTCAAGTCCAAGCCCAATTCGGGATTCAAACCCAATTACTTATAATTCTCCTGAAATTAAATTAAAAACACAAAATTAATTCAGTAGGCTCAAATGATAAAACTGCATAATTAATTTGATAATTAAGGCTAATCAGTAATTAAAATGGTGACAAAAAGGGTTAATATGATAAAATGATGACACATAAGCTTGCCTCACTTTCCTCACAAAGGTAGTGTTTTTCTTTGCGCACAAGTGTCTAGGGTGAGTGTTTGAAATTTTACGACCTGCAATTAAGATTCCCAAATTTACACTTCATCTCAGTTAAAGCTATCCTTACTTACACTTGGTGGATTACTAAGGACTTTTATTGGCTTGTAATGGGGCTTGGCTAAACAAGAAATCATGGTTTTTCTAGGATTTCAAAAATTTAGGATTATAAAAGAGCATGCATCCTTAGAAAAACTTTCACTTATTTCCTGCCTAGGCTTATTTATTTTTTAGCCTTTATTCCTCTAATAACACTTTTCTTCTTGGCACTTATGACACCTCTCTTTTTCTGCCCTTATTTCAATTTTTTTTTACCTTAGCACTTATGGCACCCCTTTTTTTATGCCCTTATTTTCAATCTTTTTTTTTATAAGAATACTTTGGGCTTACAAGCTTCTGAGGGTGTCTTATTGTGCGCTGCTTTTTTTTATAGGCAAATTCCCTTAGCAATCCCCCAAATTAAGAACTTATCATAACTTGAAACCCTTATACTCTCTTAGAACCCTAAAACAAGATCAAGGTTATCAAAATTAGGCTCAGGGGTTTATTCAAACAAATCATTATTACTTTTGGCTCAATAGGGGTGCAAGGGATAAATTCATCACAGGTTGGCTTTTTGGCTGAGTGGCTAAAATAAAAAGAAACATGGCCTTGATCATATCCACCTTATGCAAATAATCAAATAGTATAAGAATGATGCAAAATTAGGAATTTAAAAACAAATGTTCTCTCATAATTAAGTTCACACAGCTCACCGGGACAAGATAAAGTTATCGGCTTACCGGACCATGATCTCTTTGCATCACGCTAACCTTTTCTCGCTTTTGATTCATGTTCCATTGTTTGACTGACTCTTGCTTCCAGGAAACCAGTATTTTCATAATTATCATGCAGCATTTCAAGTGTTGAATCCTTCAGAAAAAGCCTAAATAGTGACTTCACAAATATCATGCAATTTTTATTCAATGACTAAATTTAAACTACTGGAATTAAATTTCTGAAATCAAAATGCAAAAAATCAAAATAA
Source organism: Glycine max (assembly GCF_000004515.6). Classification (NCBI taxonomy): domain Eukaryota; kingdom Viridiplantae; phylum Streptophyta; class Magnoliopsida; order Fabales; family Fabaceae; genus Glycine; species Glycine max. Next base: position 33,847,481 of record NC_038251.2, read on the forward strand.
AGAAAAGAAATAACACAACTATCCTAAAAAAACAAAATGCGATTAACTAAAAGAGAGATAAAGTAAGAAATCCTGGGTTGCCTCCCAGTAAACGCTTCTTTAACATCATTAGCTTGACGATTCAAATGCCTTCAAGGTGGCATGAAGGTCATGTAGAACACATCTTCCTTGCATTTTCGCCTCTTAGCTAGAGACGCCATGAAACTCATGTATTCTAGAAGCACCTTCCACATTATTAGAAGAGAAGTAGTGGTGATCAAGGAAAGAATGACACTTAAGGCTTTCTCATGTTCTCCATGTCTTTCTTCCTTGACAATAAGTTGATGAGGAGGGGTATTGACTTGGAGAATGCTTTCTTGTTGAATTTCTACTTGTGATTACTTCTCTAATTGTTGTGCTTTCTCCTCATTTCTTTCTCTTTCTTCCTTCTTTTCTCCTTCCTCATCACGCACATCTTCCTCAGTTTTCTTTTCCTTCTCTTCTCTCTCAGTGAAAATTACCTTGCAATCCTCTTTGGGCTTCATCTCAGTATTTACCACAAAGGTTTCAGTGGGCCTTTCAGCAACTGGCTCAGCTAGTTGGCCTATCTGTACCTTCAAATTTTTTATTACTGCATTAGTCCTCTTCATATGTGACCCGGTCTTTTGCATGAACTGTATAAGCAATTCTTCTAGCTTAGCGATTTCCTCCTGTAGGGTGGGCTCTTGGTTAGGAGGCTGATAAGGTGAACCTCCTTGGTTGAAGTTATTACCTGGATAAGATATCCAATAATGGTCTTGCAAAAAATTATCTCTCTGATAGAATCCTGATGGTCCTTCTTGGTTGTAGCCTTGAAATCCATGGCGATTTGGTATGCCCATGTAGTTTACTTCCCTCGAAGGATCTTGTTGGACTACGCATTGCCCAGGCTTGTGTGTTCCTCCACATATGTGGCATCCCCCTACCTGCATAACAAAAGAATGAGAAGGATTTACCGCTTGTAATTGTTGTGGAAGCTGGTTGAGGGTCTCTATTAGGGCTTCTATTTTTCGGGACAATAGCTTGTTCTGAGCTGAGGTTGCATCTTGAGTGGTGAGTTCTAGAAGGCTTCTCTTTGTTGGTGCATATGTGTGATCACGAAGAATGGCGTGATCACTAGTTGCCATGTTTTCTATGAGTTCCATTGCCTTCTCCGGTGTCTTTAGCTTGATCTTCCCTCCTGCGGATGCATCCTGTAATTGCTTTGATTGTGGTCGCAGGCCATCTATGAAGATGTTTAGTTGCACCGGTTCATTGTACCCATGTGTAGGTGTCTTTCTAAGTAGTATGTGGAAATGGTCGAGCGCCTCGCTGAGGGATTCGTCAGGAAATTGATGGAATGAAGAGATTTCCATCTTCCCTTCAGCGGTCTTTGACTTTGGGAAATATTTCTTCAAGAACTTCACCACCTCATCCCATGTCCGCAGGCTATTCTCCTTAAATGAGCGAAGCCATATTTTTGCATTATCGGCCAAGGAAAAAGAGAATAGATTGAGGCGGATGACGTCTTCTAGCACTCATGCTATCTTCACCGTGTTACAAATGTCGATGTATGTGGCCAGATATTTGTATGGATCTTCACTTGGTAGGTCGTGAAATAGATTCCCTTGAATCAGCTGGATTAAGGAATATGGATATGAGAAGTTGGCTGCCTGCACCTCTGGTCTGGCTATGCTGGTGAAGTATTGAGGTATAATAGGACTAGAGTAATCCCCTAGCGTCATCCTCTGTGGACGATCTCCTGCCATTATGCGTTCTTTAAAGAAGGAATGTGCACTGTTCACAAAAGAAACAACTATCGTGCACATTATCACAGAATAAAAAATTAAACTTAAATATTTTTTTAATATTTTTTTAATTTTTTAAATTTTTTATAAAAAAAAAAGAAAAGAATAAAATAAGAATGAATAAAGAGAAAATATTGAAAAATAAAATGAAGCAACTAAAAAAAATAATAGATAAAAAAGTAAAATAAAAAATAAAAAGTGAAAACTAATTGCTTTAAAATTGGAATATGAAAATAATCAAGTACGAAAAAAAAGTCCCTGGCAACGGCACCAAAAACTTGTTAACTCGTTGGCAAGTGTACCAAATTTGTCACAAGTAGTAAAGTACTCAGAAGTCCGAGTGTCGAATCCACAAAGACTTTGTTTGTACTTAGATTAATGCAAATCCAAGTTAAAAGCAATAGATAAAGAATTAAAATAAAGATAAAGAAATATATTAGATAAGATAAAAATTTAAAAGAAAGGATAAAAGATTTAAAGATAAAAATAGAAGATAGAGAAGATAAAATATTTAAATTAAGATATGATAAAGATAAAAGAAAATAGAAGATAAAAGATAAGATAAGAAAAGTAAAAGATAAAAATAGAAGATAAAAATAAAATAAAATCAGAATTTGATAAGGTTGGGACCTGACCTGCCTTGTTTGCCTAGGATGTATGAGTTTATGATTTTTCTTTATCAATTTAGGTGATTTTATTCTACCCACATCTGTTCAATTACTTGCCCCCTGATTCCTCAAGATGACAAGCCTATTTTATTTATCTATCTTCCAAATTCCTTTGCAAAGACTCAACAAATAAAATGCATGAAGTATGAATTCTAGATGTTTGCAAGAATGCATGGGCATAAAATTATCATTCTATTCCTAACAATGATTTTCTTATGAAGTCCTTTCTTTTTGTTCTATTAGAAGTTACCCTCTTCCGAGCATCAAACCCCTAAAACCAATGCACGCATACATTCTTTAAATCTTATTTAGAAATTACCATCTCCCGAGGCCCTAACTAGGGGTTTAGCCACTCATGGCCATTGAGGGCTTTACAATGGATGAGATATAAGAGAACTGATGCGATAAGAGGGGTGAAAGAAAGAGAGTAAATGAAACCCCTACTAGATGGGATTATGTGGTGTGTCTCCTCCTTGGCTTGACTCTCTTTTTATAGTTGTTGGAGTGGACTTGGGCCTAATGCTAAAAATCTTTCTCAGTTATATTTTTTTGATAATTTTTGGATTTGTTTTGCTTTTAATCATATCTTCCTCATACCTCCTGATATTTTGAATATTTTTGGATCTTTTTCTCTTTTAATCTCTCCTTTTCATATGTACAAGCCATAAATAAGAAAAATATCAAATCTTAATATTTAAGTCAAAGATAACTGCTAAATAAATATTTTTAAAGATATTTTCAATATATTTTTATTATCAAAATAACTCATATTTAGCAATTATCAGTCGATAAAGGCAGCCCAAAGTTCCCACTTTCGTCCTGCAGTTCCAAGTTGGGCTACAAAGAGCGAAACAAGCTGGACTATTGTAAGGAGGTAACATTCCATGCCAGGAAAAACTAGAAGAAAACCAATCCTTACAAAGTTTACAAGATTTTGAATTATCTAGTTAGGTAATAAAGGAAGCCCAAAGTTGGCACTTTTGTCTTGCAATTAAAAGTTGGGCTACAATAAGTGACACAAGCTAGATTATTGTAAGGAAGCAACATTTCACGCTAGGAAAAACTAGGATAAAACCAATCCTTAAAATGTTTACAAGATTTCGACTTATCTAGTTTGATAGATAAAGGAAGCCTAAAGTTTTCCTTTTTGTCTTGCAGTTCCAAGTTGTGCTACAATGAACGGAACAAGTTAGAATGTTGCAAGGAAGTAGCATTCCATGCTAGGAGAAAACCAATGTTTATAAGATTTTGAATTATCTAGTTAGGTAAATAAACAAAGCCCAAAGTTTCCACTTTCGTCCTGCAATTCCAAGTTGGGCTACAATGAGCAAAACAAGTTGGATTATTGTAAGGAAGTAACATTTCATGCTAGGAAAAAATATGAGAAAACCAATCCTTAAATTTTTTTCAAGATTTTGACTTATCTAGTTAGGTAGATAAAGGAAGCCCAAAGTTTTTACATTTGTCCTTCAATTCCAAGTTGGGCTAGACTAAACAAAACAAGTTGAATTATTTTGGGGAAGTAGCATTCCTTGCCTACAAACCCTAGGAGAAAATAAATCCTTAAAAATTTTCCAATATTTTGAGTTATTTAGTTTGGTAGATGAAGAAAGCTTAAAGATCCCAATTTCGTCCTGCAATTCCAAGTTCAGCTACACTAAACAAAACTAATTGGATTATTGCAAGGAAGTAACATTCCATGCAACAAAACACTATTAGAAAACCACTCCTTAAAAACATTACAAGATTTTGAGTAATCCAATTTGGTAGACGAAGGAAGCCAAGAATTATTTGCCACTATAATAATATTTTGTCATTATTTATAATTTGTTTTAGAATGTGTGAAGCAACAATCATATGCTGACTGTAATCTTGTTGGCACAATTCTCTCATATTTTTTTTTATCCCTTTAAGGATACTGGTTCTCTGATAAAACTATTGTGGCATGCTATATTGCTAATAAAATTTGTCTTGTCATGCAACCATCATTCCTTCAGAGATGTTTGCACCACTAGATAAAGGCAAAGTGCAAGAACAGGTAAAAAAATTTCCACATATGGCCTTCCTTCTCTAACTTGTTGTCTTTAATAGATTTACATCAGTTATATGCCATATGTCCATGGGTTCATATATGCTAAGTTCAGTGTAAAGTTATATAGAAAGACTTTTAGTCGTATCTCCGTGTGTTGGTTGTTGAAATGAACATTTTGTAATTCAGATAGGTACATGTATTTAATACCATATGCAAAATATGGGAATGGAGAAACAAAATAAATGTGTATTTGCTTACTACTATCATAAAATTTGTGGCAACTTAGGTCTGTGATATGAAGAAGTGGTGTGGACTTAGTTGAATGAACTAGTTTCTAAATTCACACTTTGATGTTTGTTTGTTTTTTTTGTAGGTCTAGAATGAATTTGAATTAAGATTATAAAATCAAATAGTTCTTGCAGTCTTATAAAATCAGTCCTCAACAATGTATTTATTAATCTAGTTCCTTTTGTCTTAACAAATTTCTAAATTTAGACTTTGGTGTTTGGCTTTTGTTGCGGTTCTAAAATGAATTAGAATTAAGATTATCAAATCAAATAGTTCTTGCAGACTTATGATTATAAAATCAGTCCTCAACAATGTATTTAGTAAGAAAAAAGGATAAATCTTGTTATGTTTGAGATGATGAAGATTAAGGCATGTTTTCCAGATGTGTAGCAAAAAATTATCTATCATTATTCCTCGAAAAAAATTGGGTGGCAAAAAAGATCATATGGCATTACATATAGGTGGTTTCTTTGTTTTCTACTGTGTATCAAGTATTTCGTACTAATATTTTGTATAGTATTTTGTACAATTTAGACACTATCAATGTGCAAACTCAAAGATGATGAAGGATGTCATGAGGTATACTAGAAAGGAGCTTGAAGTGGCTTGTGAAGATTTTAGCAACTTGAATTGGGTCCTCACCATATAATGTGGCTTTCAAGGGCACTTTCTCCTTCTAAATCAATACTTTTTCGATTTATCATTGAAACGTGTTTCTAATGCTCTTTTGACATGCTCTTATTAGATTTCATCTTAAAACCAATTGGCACTAAGTGAAGTTGTCCAACAGATATATAAGCTGCACCCCAAAGACTGAGGCAGACAATGTGGGACTTCCTAACATCCCCCCTCCACAGATGCCGCCGATATAGGCGAGCCGCCGACATGGCGAAGAGAACTAAGACGAGCTATAGGCTCTGATACCATGTTAGATTTCATCTTAAAATCAATTGGCACTAAGTGAAGTTGTCCAACAGATATATAAGCTGCACCCCAAAGATTGAGGCAGGCGATGTGAGACTTCCTAACAGCTCTTCTTGAGGTGTCATATGAATGTCACGCTGTAAATGTGTTTGTGAAAAATGATATCTCAAGATCGTAGATGAGGATAGTTTGTACTCAATTTTTTTTTGTAAATATATTATTTTCTTTTGCACACACACACACACACATATATATATATATATATATATATATATATATATATATATATATATATATATATATATTATACGTAATATACTTTGTCTATTTACAACTCTAGATGTTGGAGAAGATTTGTCTTTCATTTAAGATCTCTAATTTGTTCTTGGACTTTATTGATTATATGATTTTTGGCCCTATTTAAATTTCTCCTTCACCTTTTTTTTTATTCATTTTCATATTTTTGACCCACCAACAATGCTGCCTTGTTCCACTTTGAAGTCAGACCATATGAAATTCTAAGTGGGCCAAAAGCATACTAATTAATCGGTGATTATGAAATTCTATTAGAAGTTACAAGCTCCTACTAATTGAATTTAAATTTGAAGGTTAAAAATAGGAATGGGTAGAATAGAAACTTGCCACGCAAACCCAATGGTCAAAAGCCTCACTAGCCAACTCTTGTCTTCTCATTCCTCACTAACAACCTCAAGACGCTCCCTAATCCTCTCCCAAACAATGGCGATGGCGATGCTATGTTCTTCTCACTCACCTCCAATCCTCTCCCAAACCCTAACCTTCCACCGAAATCGATAAACCCTAACCCAACCCTACTTTGTATTCCCCGCTTTCTTAGACCATCACGGCCAATGACAAACAATGCTATGTTCTTCTCCAATCCTCTCCCAAACCCTAACCTCACACCTATCCCCTCATGCTATGTTCTTTCATTAAGAACACTATATTTATCAGCATTGATGGATAACTGAAACATTGTCGCCCTCCCCAAGCCTCTGAACTGAATAAGAAGAACTCTCCGAAGGAAAGTGTGGTTGTCGATTGCGGAAGGCGTCGAACCTCTTGCATGGTCTCTTTCTATTTCTCCCTCTTCAATTCAATTGTTTTCTGAATTTTCACTTTTCTTTTTTCTCAACCGAGTTTTCGACTCTTGATTTTATTCGGTGTGTTTCTCATTTTCCTCGTCAATTGAAGAAACAAAGAAACTTTTGTGCAAAACGATGATGTTTAGTATTTTAATTTAGAAGCAAATGCATCCATCAAGTTCGCTTTGCGTAGTTAGTTAATCACTTAATCATGCCATGACTATGTGAGTTTAGACTATGAATGGTTTTCATTTATTGTTCAGAAAGGTCCTTTGATTTTGGTGGACTAACGGCCGCATGCTTTTGCTCTTTCGGGGTCGCTAAACTTGAGGCCTCCGATCCTGAAAAGATTTGTTTCTTCGTTTCATATCTATTATTACGGGCAAGTTTCAGTTTCTGATAGTGTTTTCTGTAATGTTGCCATTTCTAATTTTGCCTTTTTCTGTCAACTTAAAAGGCTCTTAATAAGAGTCTTTTAATCGATTGTTTGTTGAAGTAATGAATTCTTCAAGTGCTTGATTTTCCAGTTTGCCTTATTGAGGATTTTATTTAGAAAAGGACTCACAATTATTAAAAGAGTATGATGATTTTTTGTCTGAAAAAAATGTGGAGGAGCCGAGAGCTTGAATTTGTAGGAACACAAAATCAATTGATTGATAATTTTACTAAAGCCTTGCCTGTGGAAAACTTTTTTTTTTTCATGTTAGCAGTGAATTGGACATACTAAGTGAAACCTTGCTTGCAATAAAATTAAAATCAAGGCTAGTCTATGAATAAATTGATAATTAGTGTAAAATCCTTGATTTAAATTTCATTATTGATTTTTGCTCCTAAATGTGAGAGTTGGACCTATTTGATGGGTATTGTTTTACATCATATTACATGAGTAGCGTATTAATTTCATTTGAATATTTGATGCCTATGTCTTCTAGAACTTTCAAGGTGAATTGATATTTTGTGTGCTCGCTTGAAAATGATCAAGGCAAATTGGGCTTTCTTTCTTACCCCACTAGACTTTGTTATATTATGCCCCCTAATTGCCCACTTTGAGCCTCTTATTTTATGAATATATGAATTTGATTTTCTTTGGTACCCCTAATTCTTACTTTGAATTATCTTTGGTTCCTTTTTTAAAATATAATTGTCAATATAAAGTGGTTTGATTCTTTTTTTTTTTTTAATATCAATGTTTATCATGCTTTTTAAATGAAAACGAAGCTATGGGGAAAAGGGAAAAACAAAAAAAAAAAAGAAAAGTGACAAAGTTTGAAGAACAGAATGCAAAAGCAAAAGGAAAAAAAGAGTATTTGAAGAAATAAAAGGAGAAAGTAGAAATTGAAAATAAAAAGAATGAAAAAAGAGCAAAAGAAAAAGGAAGAAAAATAAAGAATGAAAGAAGAGAAAAAAAGAAAAAGAAAGTTGAAAAGTGAAAGATGTTCCTATATTTATGTATACTTTTTGTTGAATTCCACTTTTCAGTTATATTTAAAAAAGGGCTCTTTAAATTTGTGAAATTAAATTTTAGCCCTTTGTGTATCTTTTTCTTTCTCTATCTAATCTTGATATCGTTTTCTCCCTAGCCTCATTACAACCAACAGAAAAGACCTTCTGATTCTTGCATGCATTCAAGATAAATAGTGGAGATTGGATAACCTTTGAAGCCTATGGTAAGGCAAGTGATACGAACACGGAAACGAGAAGGATCACCTTGAAGAATTCAGATTTAGAAATTGGTTTAGTTTTGTTTAAAGGGAAGGATATTGACGCCACACTCAAAACATAGGTGAGAAGGTGAGTGATAAGTCATAAATTTGATCGCCATAAGTTGTCTTGATAAGATCTGATTTAGTTCTTTGCCCAAGAACCAAGGGAAGCTCTCACAAAAGGGAGAAAACTCAAACTTTCATTCAGACTCAATTTGCCTCAAAGCTACAAAGTTTATACTGTTCATAGGCTAGGCTTCCTTCTAAACATCCCATGAGGAATTAATTTCCACTTAGAATTAAATTCACACTAACTTTAAATTTCCACTAGAAATAAAGCCCCACTAACCACTATAATAACTTGGGAAACCTAAAAACATAAAAACTAACTTAAAATATTTCAAGAGTCATCTGAACTTATTACATGAAAATAAAATACAAAAATTAAAGGAAAATAAGAAAATGGGCTTTAATTAGTTCTTTAGCCCAAAAACTATGTAATTCATCCAAATAAATTCCAGTCCACAGTTGCATCTTGAGTATAAACTCTTGAGCTCTTTGTGCTCTTCAAATTATTGTCTTTAAGTTTGCTGAATTAAACTTCAAGTAGTAGAAATGAGACAATTCTTGGTTTGGGCACTTGCATGACTAAGCTTTGGAAAGACTTCCTAGTTCTTTTTAGTATTGGTTTGGTCATTGGGTCTTTGATCCATTGCAAAAGATATTTGAAGTGATTAAACCTTTGTTGGATCATATCAGCAAGACTAGAGAAAGTGATTGTGCCTAAATGTTTAACCCTTAAACACTTGTGATAGGAGATATAAGTACCCTAATTAGTAATGGAAATTATTTTAAAGGACCTAAGCCTCTAATTAGATTTGCTCGTAGACAAACTCTTGTCATTATTTTATAAATTGCTAGTTTCACCTAGTTTCCAATTCTACTGCTAATTTCTCTATACTTAGGCATTGCAAATATTCTACTGCTAACTTCTTATGTGTTGCTATTGATTATTGGTTGTCCCCCATAATCCATTTTCACTGCTGAGTGTTGATACTTTACATCAATGCTCAGGATGTTATATCCACTGTTGTTTGTATTTGTTTTGAAATGTTGTAAAGATGATGAAATTGTTCAGCTGTAATTATATCTTGTATATTTGTTTTCTTTTTATTTATCTTGTATATATGTTTTCTTTTTTACTTTTCGTGTTTCTAATTTTTTTTAATATACTAACTTGAAAATATTTTTAAAAATATTACTTAGACAACTATTATAATATGTTGATATCTTCTATCTCTATTTTAAATTAAATTAAATATAAGTTGTGGGCTAAATGGAAAGGTTTTAAAATTAAATTTTAGGTTGTTTGTATTCTGTTGCACTGCATATTAGGTTATTATTATTATTATTATTATTATTATTATTATTATAATAAATTTCTATTCTCTTTGTTTTAATTTTTGTTTGTTTCCAGGTCAATTTTAGCTCTTTATTTAAACTTTTAAATTTTGACTAAAAATTCAGCTGCTGCATGCTATAGCACTAGTTTTGCGCATGTGATTTTTGAAATGTTGGGTCTCACCTCTTGATTTCATATTTTTTCTACTGTTATGAGTTTGAACCATGAAACAATTACCCATCGTCAACTTAACTGTTTGAATTTTGCTTATTTTACTTTGAGTCCAACATGACTTATGTTGGAGTTATAAAGTTGGCTTAGTGGTGAAAGGAGAAGGGAAGGGGGGAGAAGTTGTGGGATCATGTTTTTCCTCCAACAAAAAACTAATAACTAACATTGGCTGATAAAAAATAAATGTTGAAGTCGGAATGGTTTGTTCCCATAAGATGTCAAACAAGCAAGGAACACTTGTGACATGACTTATAGAACTTTAGGCTCCATACTTCCTACAAGTATTCTTTGCTTGTTTGACATTTAAATGAACTATTATTTAATAGTTTGTGCTTCACTTGCCCAAGCGAGGATATTTGAAGTGAACTTTAATCTAAGATTCCAAGTTAAGATATTTTGGTGGTTTTTTATTTAACGTTTTATCAAGGCATGTTTTCTAGATGTGTAACAAAAAACTATCATTATTCCTTGGAAAAAAATCAGCAAGCAAAAAAGATCATATGATATTACATGCAGGTGGTTTCTTTGCTTTCTACTGTGTATTAAGTATTTAATACTGATATTTTGTATAGTATTTTGAACAATTTAGACACTATCAATGTGCACACTCAAAGATGATGAAGGCTAGGATGTCATGATGTATACTAGAAAGGAGCTTGAAGTGGCTTGTGAAGACTTTAACAACTTGAATTGGGTCCTCACCAAATAGTGTGGTTTTCAAGGATACAATGAATGGTGGGCCTGGGATTTCTATAATTCCCTCTACATCAAGAAGAGAATTAGATAGTTTTTCTTTTTTAATTTTCTAACTTGAAAATATTTTTGAAAACATTATATCTTTTATAATATGTTGATATCTTATATCATTGTTTTAAATTAAATTAATGATAACTTGTGGGCTAAATGGAAAGGAGGTTTTAAAATTATATTTTTTTGTTATTTATATTTTGTTGCACTGCATAATAGTTTTTTTTATTATTATAATTTCTATTCTGTTTGCTTTAATTTTTTTTTATTTCCAAATCAATTTTAGGTTTTTATTTAAACTTTTAAATTTTGACTAAAATTCAGCTGTTCCATGATATAGCACTAGTTTTGCACATGTGATTTTTAAAATTTTGGGTCTCACTTGTTGGGTTCAGATTCCACTCATCATTCAACTTCTCTTACACATCTTTTGGTTGTCAAAAAAAGAATTGCCAATTGATGCTTATGTTTGTTGTTGTAATTATTAGAGTATTCTTACTCCCACTAAGTAAAGTGTAATGATTTTTACTTGGTCATAGTTAGCAACAACAAGCTACCAGTTAATTGTCAGGGAGCTGTCAGGTAGTTAGAGTTACTAACATTAGTTAATTAGTAACTGGCACAGTTAGTTTTTGTTAGTCACTCTATATATAGAGTTGACATAGTTCATTGTAATTTGGCCTTTTCTTTTTCAATCAATGATAAAATTAGTTTTTCAGTTTCTCACAAATACTATCATGGTATCATAGAGCGAGCAAGGTTGTGATCTGCAACAAGTTTTTCATTTCCAAGCTTTGATCTCGATTGATCTTTGTTTTTTGATCTTTGATCCCTATTTTTCCCTCCTCCGCCACCTTTCTCCATCGTGCGTTGACAACTTTGGTGGTTTCTGATGCGCTAGTCCAACTCCTATTACTGTTGGTGATGGCGGTGGTCTTTTCCTCCGCCAAACAATGATCTTGCATAGTTGATTCAACCTTCATTGGCAAACATGAACTTCAATCACTCCATTATAGGGAAGCTTGATGCCATGAATTATCTTTTTTGAAAATCGCAGGTCGAACCTATGATTCGCAGACATTGCCTTCAGCATTTTATTCAGAACCTAGAGATTTTGGTGCAATTTGCGACTATTGTTGATCATGATGTTGGTTGCGATACTGAAGCTTATCATACCTGGGAGCAACAAGATCAGTTGTTGCTCTCGTGGCTTCAATCCACCATTTCTAATCCAATGCCTCGCAAATTAATCGGTTGCACGAGTTTGTGGTTGCTGTGGGATAAAATCCACAATTATTTTCATGCTCATATGAATGTGAAGGCGAGACAGCTTCGTATTGATCTTTGTTAGATCTCTCTTGAAGGTTAATCTGTTTCCAAATTTGTTTCTACAATACAAAATATCCTAGATTCTCTAGTTGCTATAAGGAGATCCAATTTATGTGAAAAAACATGTTGACATTATTGTTGAAGGTTTACTAGAACATTATGACTCTTCCATTGCATTCATAAGTAACAAACTTGAACTTCATTCTATTGATGAAATTGAAAAGTTTCTCAAGAAAAATGTTGCTTCTCTATTAATGTTGCATCAACTTCCTCTGCTCCTTCGATCCCTAATTCAGACATTGTTCAAGCTAATCTTGTGCAACAATCCTCTAATCAAAATCAAATTCCTAATCAGAGTCAGTATTCGAATTATTCCTAAACTGATTAGAATTAGTATCTGTAGTCCAACTTCAGTGGTGGTTGTTGAGGGGAAGGGGGTTGTGGTGGTCGCAGCTCCATTCAATGTTCTATCTGCTTCAATTTGGACATGATGCTGCTAATTGTTGGCATAAGCCTTCCTCCTCATTCTATAGTGGTGTTACTTTTCCTATGTTCACACAATGACTCTACCTGTGCAACCTGTTTGAAACTGTCAGACCCTAATTTCATCCGAGTATAATGCTTTTATCATTGTAGTGGTATGTGGTATATATATATATAGGGAGGAGCTCCCCTTTACCTCTTGTTTCCTTTTTAGAAAACAAATCACAATGGTAGGCCTACTTGTCCATTAGAAGATTTTCGCATGACGCCTAATAAGAGCAAGATAATAGAGGAGGTGCCTAATGTGTTATGTCAATGTGGAGCTTTCCCTAATGTCCTTCTGATGGGAACAAAGGGTTGTGTCAACTATAACCCTATGTTGGGGATCAGGGAGTTAGGATACCCGATCCGTGGACTACCCTCAAATGGAGCTATCCAACCGTTCATTGCTAGAGGATTGGACGAAGAACATCTCAGTCTGCACCAACAAATTAGGAAGGCATAAGACTCCCCAAATAGAAGGGACAAGGGGTTAAGGAAGAGAGATGAGGGTGTTGTAGGCAACTATCCATAGTGGTTGGAGAATAGGGTGTGAGAAGTCAAGCTGGCTAAGAAGACAAAATGATGCAGTCCTAACCCGCAAGGGCATTGGATAGAAGACTCCAAGTCGATTGAGCCAGAGATCCAAGGAAAGGTCCTAGGGTTCTCATGAGCCTTAGGGTAGATTTTGAGCCCATGGACTAAGTATGAGTCCGCTTATCTTTGTAAATATTAGAATAGGTTTTTCCTTTGTTTGAGCCTTGTATTTTGGTCATTCTAGTAGTGTAGGGTTTTAATCTTGTATTTCGAGACATTTTGAGTAGTCTTTGTAGTAGAGACTTTTTTATATTTTCATGTATTTTGTCATGAGGGTGAGCTTAACTATTATAGGGGGTGTGTAGCTAAGCTCTAACTTCTCATCTCAAGGAGGTGAACTTAGCTATTAGAGAGGTGTGTGTAGCTAAGCTCTAACTTCTTTAGGAATCTTTTTAAGGAAACTTTTCAAGTAGATGAGCTTAGTTATGAGAGGGGTGTGTGTAGCTAAACTCTAGCTTCTTATGGAAGTTTTTTCAAAGAAGCTTCTTAAGGAAATTTTCTCAAGAAAACTTCTCAAGGAAGTTACGTAGTCTATAAATAGAAGCATGTGTAACACTTGTTGTAACTTTGATGAATGAGAGTCTTGTGAGACACAACTCAAAGTTCAACTTCTTTCCCTTTTTTCTTCCTTCAATTTCGTGCTCCCCCCTCTCTTTTTCTCCCCCTCTTTCTTTTCCTCCATTGAAACATCCTCTCCAAGCTCTTATCCAAGGCTCATCTTGGTGGTGAAGCTTTTTCTTCCATGGCTTATTCCCTAGTGAATGACGCCTCCTCTCACCTCTTCTCCTTTGTCTTCCGCTGCATCTCCATGGTGAAAAATCATCATTGAAGGACTTCATTGAAGCTCAAAGATCCAGCCTCCATAGAAGCCCCACAAGCAAGCTTCCATCATAAATGGTGAAAGGGTCGAGATAGATGTACCTATTGAGACGGAGGAGGTTAGAGAATTAAAAGCAGAATTGCAGAAATCCATGGGGACGAAAGAAAAGTTGAAGGGAGTAGTTATCAGGGTAAGGAAAGAATGCAATAGACTAAGGGATATCAGCATGTCAACAATTGATGCATTGGAGCGAGAAATGAGAAGGGCTAAAGGGGAAGAGACGAATAGAAAAAGGTACCAAGGAGCTTCGTCAGACAATAGTAATGAACTCAAGCTGAGAAGGACAAAGAGAGACCAAGCCAAAACGTGACACTGAGAGATAAGTTGAAGGATTGTTGGGTGTCAAAGGAAAGCTTGAAGGAGCAGTTATGCATGATGGAAAAGAATATACTAATAATTGTCAATCAATATGAGGGAAAGGCGAGATCTGGCTACTATACATGGGCATGCTTTGAGAAATGAACAGGCAGAAGTGCTAGCCTTACAGGGTGAAAGAGAAACAAGGGAGGAAGTGATGACTGATATATACTTTGCTCACAACGAAGTTCATAGTCTCTTCGATTACTACCAGCACATGGTTGAACTGATCACTCACATAATTAAGAATCGTTGATGCACATGTTATTTATTTTCGGTTGTACCCTAACGCAATGTAATGAACCCAGTTGTTTTAATGAAAAGTCGATTTGGTTTGACCCTGTGTTCTTTTGAGCGACTTGTGTAAAATTTGCAATATTGTAGCAACTTATCATTTTCATGCATTCATGCTTATTGGTTGTTGCATCCTTATGCATTGCTCATTGCATTCTTTCCTTGAAATCAGAAAAGTAACCATTCTAATCAACAAGAAAGAACGTTTTACAACACCCTTACCAAACGTGTGCCAAGACCAAGATAATGAGTGAAATAGAGTAGGTGCATGAACAAATGAAGACCAATATGGAGACCATAAAGGAGAAAATGACGATAATGATGGAGGTGATGATGGATATGAGGAAAATAATGGAGGTAAACACTGTTGCTGCTACTACTACCAGTACTGCTACTGTGAGGGACCCAACTCACCTGCCCGTTTTTAATCAAGAAAGTCACCTAGTGTCAAATGTGGAAGGTCAAGGAGGTGCAACAGGAGTAACTGCGTATGGGCCTCAGTACACCCAAAGCCATAATAGATATACTTTTTCACCATATTGTTTGCGTCCTAACTATACATTACCCATGGTTGTATAGGTGTCTGTTGAGAACGTTACTAATCCTATCCCTGTTTGTACTGAGAATCATCAAACTCAACCCAATCAGACTCAAGCCTATAACTCCAATGCCATGGAGGAGGCACGAGAAGCTCCTATAAACTATACTGTAACTGGTTTTGAGCCCCATCCAGGATATACTGCTGAAGGGCGTGCATTTTCTAGCGTCCTTGTGTTAAATGCTCTTGGAGCCTTTCAATATCGCTCGTTATCACAACCCTTGCATTTCGTGAGGGGAGAAGGGTCTCCCGCAGTATTTAAGAAGGAAAAGATTAAGCATATAGAGGAGGAGTTATGCGCTATCGAAGGAGGGGGAAGTTATGGTTTTGTCGACATGTCAGAGCTACGTTGGGTACCTAATGTGACTATTCCCCCAAAGTTCAAGGAGCCAGATTTTGATAAATACAAAGGGACTGTTTGCCTTAAGAACCACCTAAGGATGTATTGTAGAAGGATCAGGGCTTATGCGAAAAATGAGAAGTTGATGCATTTTTTTCATAAAAGCCTGGCTAAGGCGGCTATTATTTGGTATACTAACCTGAAACCTTCTTAGATTCGCTCTTGGAGGGATCTGATAGATGCTTTCATTAGGCAATCCCGATACAACTTTGACATGGTGCCAAACAGAATGCAGCTGCAAAACCTATTGAAGAGACAATGAGTCATTCAAAGAGTATGTTCAGAGGTGGCGAGACCTGGCAACTCAGGTAGTTCCCCCTATGACAGAAAGAGATATGATAACGATGATAATGGACACGTTACCAGTTGTCTATTATGAAAAGATAGTGGGATATATGCTTGTGAGCTTTGTGGATTTGGTGTTTGCAGGGGAAAGGATTGAAGTTGGT
This sequence comes from Glycine max, assembly GCF_000004515.6. Classification (NCBI taxonomy): domain Eukaryota; kingdom Viridiplantae; phylum Streptophyta; class Magnoliopsida; order Fabales; family Fabaceae; genus Glycine; species Glycine max. The sequence goes on from NC_038251.2 coordinate 33,863,810, forward strand.
TTGAAACAGGGGAAGTTTGATTATGTTGCTTCAACAAATTCTGGTAATAGGAGGCCTGTGATGAATGGAGTGAAGAAGAGAGAGGTAGAAGCCCATGTCATGGCTACGGTTCCTACATGGTCAAACCTCGCAAGCCCCTTATAATCCCATGTATGAGTATCCCCTACACCAATACCACTGCTCAACCAGTATCAGCCCTCCCCCCTGCCCAATACCCCTCCGATCGAGAGCACCCAATCAACCACATAGACCACCCCTATATCACCCACAAAATCCACCCCCTATACAACCTAGACCAAACACTACTCCCAATCTCAACCTAAACACTAGCCCGAGAAGAGATTTCCCAGAAAAGAAATCAGTCCAGTTCGTGCCAATTCCAATGTCATACATTAATCTGCTACCATACTTGCTCGATAACCAAATGGCAGTAGTAAGCCCAGGAAAGATCTGTTAACCTCGATTTCCCCGATGGTATAAATCCCAACATTAAATGCGCCACTAATCTGCTACCATACTTGCTCGATAACCAAATGGAAGTAGTAAGCCCAGGAAAGATTTGTCAACCTCCATTCTCCTGATGGTATAATTCCAATGTTACATGCGCCTATCATGAGGACACTCCATTGAATAGTGTTTGGCCTTTAAGCATAAAGCACAATGCTTGATTGGTGCGGGGTAGCTTACGTTTCAAGATGATAGTCCCAACATGAGAACTAATCCCCTCGCGAATCATGGAAGCTCATATGTGAATGCTATTAAAGAAGGGGAGGTTCAAAAGTTAAAGAAAATAAAGGATGTATTAACCCTAAAGAGATTTATTTTGGGGGCATTACGCAAGGTTGGTATGGTTGAATATGATGGTAATGAGGAGAATCAGTGGCCGCTACATCCAAGGGAGTTTCATGATGTAGATATATGGTTAGTGTCCAAGAAGTTGTTGCAGAGGTTGATAAATGAGGGTCGAATTGAAATTGGCCACGTGAGAAAGGAGGAAGGTGAGATGTTTATGCAATTGAGTGACACCAACCTAAATAAATCTAGGCCTTTGGTAATTCATTTTACTAGAGATGTTACCACTCACATGCCTCAAGGTTTCCAGCCAGCTATGGTGAGGACGCCATCACCATTCCCTTACGAGAGTAACAAGACAGTGTCATGGAGGTACGGTGTACATGTGTCTGATGGAGGGCAGGACGTATCTGTCATGCGTGTTGGGTCTAGCATGCCAACTGTTAAAGTCACAAATATTTTTGGCATGAGTGGCATGACTTGTAGTGGACATGTTTGTACTCCTCTCGAGCTACTAGCGGGGTCGAAAAACAAAGGAAAAACAAACGAGAATGTGATTGAAAGGGAAAAAATGGACCCTATAATGAACAACGAGACTCCTATCGAAAAGCCTACAAAGAAAGAGGAGAATTCTAGCAAGAAGAAAATGATGCAATCCTACCCCGTAAGGGCATTGGATAGAAGACTCCAAGTAGATTGGGTCAGAGATGCAAGAGAAGGTCTTAGGGTTCTCATGAGTCTTAGGGTAGATTTTGAGCTCATGGATTAAGTATGAACCCACTTATCTTTGTACATATTAGATTAGGATTTCATTATTTTTATGTCCTTGTATTTAGGGCTCTATAATGTAGGTAGGGTGCCCAAGAAATATAGAATTTTTTAGCCCTTGTATTTTAGGGCACCTAGACTAGTTTTTGGATTAGGGGTAGCTTTGTAATTTTACATGCATTAAGTGAATATTTAATGTGTATTGAGAAATAAATTTAATTGAATTGAGATAAGCTCAATCCAATTAAATTTTAGAGGGAGAGGTGAACATTTGCTTGCTACACCCCATTGTCAGATCATATAGTCACACTTTGTGCATATCTTTCATACTTTACATGTTTCATGACACCTAAACACACTTAGTGGAAAATTTTGGACTTGATCTTGGATTAGTGGGCTGTACCATATCAGAATTTCACTAAGTTAGCCTCTACATTGTTCTTCCCAAGGAAGTATGAGAAGTTAATGTTAGCCTCTTAATGTTTTCTTTCTTTTTCTCTCCTATGGGAGTGAGACCTAAGATGTGACCTATGTCTTCCTTCATAATACTCACAAAGTTCTTCACTTAAGCTCTTGCAAGAGTTATTACTACTATAGGAGATATGTTTTTCTTTTCTTAACTGTTTTAATATTTTCCTTCTTTTTTCCTCTCTTATTTTCTCTCTTTCATCTTGACTGATTTCTTTCATTCTTTTTTTTCCTTTTTCTTTTTTCTCTTGTTTTTCTTTCCACACAACTTAAGGGATCTCAACTCATCTAATATCTTATACAAGGGGTCCTTAGGAGTAGAAGTCTCACCATTAACACTAGATGAAGAATGGAGACTCATGTTGGTTCCTAAGTTGTGGTTCTTTCTTGTTGGGGGTTTGAAAACAAAGAGGTAAAAGAAACTATGGTTGAAACTAGCCAAAATAAACACTAAAAGAGGTGTGAAAGATAAGGTAAAAACTAATTGGTAAAAGACAAGCTATCTAGGCGGTTTGACAATGGAAGGTAAATGAAATAAGCTATGAAAGTAAGCAAGAAATGTAAACTAGGCGAATCCTAAGAGTATTTGGATGACCACATTTAAGGTTCTCAACAAAATACTCACACAATCTTAAGGGAAAATTGCCTAAAATTATTACACACAAATGAAAGTAGGGTGACCTATTGGAGACTTCCAACTTACTTCCAATGAAAGACTTTTTTGTTACAAAATTTGAAAGCAATGAAACTAAGTACATTGTCAATTACAAAATTACAAAAAGGTCCTCAATTTTGGTGATTGTTCTCTCTTTGGTGATTCACTCAATTTAGAGTGTTTCTTAGTCCAATAGCTCTTAAGGTGGTTTTCCCCTTGTTTATTGACTCAAATTCTTCAAGGGATAACATTAATTCTCCTTTCCAATTCCCTATATGGCAACTCACAAACAAGGAAACAAAGAGACAAGCAATAACCAAAGACAAAAAAATGAAATAAAAGTTAAACCAATAGAGTTTTAACAAGACTAATTTTCAAGGATTATTCAACAATTAAAGCAATGAAAAATACATAAAAGTAAGTTAGTACTCAAAGAGAAACTTAGAATGACTCTAAAGTAGAGTAAAAAAACTATAAAAAAAAGACTCAAGAAACCTCTAGTTTTGAAACTTGTTTTCACACTAATTTTCAATTGAAGTTTCAGAATTAAGATTGGTATAAAATAACTACCAATTATAAAACAAATATTGAGCCAAAATAACAAGCACACTTTCCTTTCACTTTTTTTCCTGCACACTGATTTTTTTGTCAACTTGTGTGATTTTTTTTATTTTTCCTTTTATCCAAATCGCTTGGTTCTTTTTTCATAATTTTGGTCCAGATGTCTAGAAAATTTAGTAAAAATTTCAGCTCAAAACACGTAGTGACCAATTCCCAGTAATTTATACAAGTTCATATGTTCAAGCTGTCAGCACTAGCGATTTCAACCTAGAAATCAAGAGTTGTGTTTATGTTATTTAAGGTTTGGATAGTTATAATTTGTGTTTGTTTATGCTCAATTATCTTGAATAACACAATTCAAGAGAGCTTAAGACTTATTTTGATTCACAAATTCAGTCACAACTTAGCACCACAACTCAACTTCATCATAGGCATCACGTAAGAAACTTAAAAAAAAAAGTTTAACAAGACTACTTCTAGGAATTGATTTAGAACATGTTATGAACTAAATAACATGTTTGAATTAGACTCAAAATTCAAAAGATAGGCTAAGAATGACAAGAATACATGAACAAATGTGTCTAGAATTCAATCAACAAAATAAAAATTCAACACAAACTTAGAACATAATGTGACAATTACTATGACTAAACATGACTTTAAGACAACATGGATTAAGTGATTTACACTTAGATTTTTGGGTTTTTTTTGTCTAATCAATATTTTGGAAGAAAATTTAGATCTAATGTTCAACACAAGAATATTATGAATGAAAAATGATAGAACCTAAAATCAACACAAAAACATGATTCAATAGTAGATCTACAAAATTTGAAATATAGAATTGCAAGAACAAGTGTAGATCTAAGATTTAATTGATTTTTTTTATCTACTCTAAACAGCACCAAACCACAAGACAATGGAAGATATACATGGAGAATAAGATGAAGAACAAGGAATTAAAGTGAATTGACCAAACAAAAAGATAGAGGAAGCAAAAGAACATTACCTAGATAAAGATGCTCTGATATCACATGATGTAGCTCCATGTGGAGCTTGTAGGCCTTGAATCTTCTTCATCAATAGATTCCTTTGCTTATTGAGGTCTGATTGCAGCAAAATGAAGAATGAGAAAGATGAATGGAGATGTCACTTCAAATAAAAGATGAGTCTAGAAGAAGCTCACCACCATAGGAAGCCATTGATAAGAGCTTGGAGGTAGGAGAAGAAGAATGGAGGGAGAAGGAAAGAGGGAGCACGAAATTTGTTCCTCAAAAGAGGTTTGAACTTTGAAGTGTAATTCTCAAATGATCAAAGTTGAAAAAATACACACACATGACCTCTATTTATAGCCTAAGTGTCACACAAAATTGGAGGAAATTTCACTTGAATTTGAAATTGAATTTGTGGAGCCAAATTTTTGAGTCAAAATTTGACTAATTATGATTAGTGAATTTTAGATATGATTCAACCCACTAATCCAAGATCAAGTCTAAGATTTTCCACTAAGTGTGCTTAGATGTCATGAAGCATATAAGGACATACACAAAGTGTAACTATATGATGTGACAATGGGGTGTAGCAAGCAAATGTTCACCTCCCCCTCTAAAATTTAATTGGATTGAGTTTCTTCCAATTTAATTAAATTTATTTCCCAATACACACATCAAATATTCACTTAATGCATGAGATATTATAAAACTACCTCTAATACAAAAACTAGTCTAGGTGCCCTAAAATACAAGGGTTGAATAATCTTATATTTCTAGGGTATCCTACCTACATTATGGAGCCCTAAAAAATAATGAAATCTTAATCTAATATGTACAAAGATAAGTGGACTCATACTTAGTCCATGAGCTCGAAATCTACCCTAAGGCTCATGAGAACCCTAAGACTTTCTCTTGCATCTTTGGCCCAATCTGAAGTCTTCTATCCAATGTCATTGCGGGGTAGGATTTCATCAGGAAATATCTGCTGAGGAAGCAACAAAATTCCTAAAAGTCATTCCCTATTGTCGCAACCTATCCTTCAGTGGGACGGCGAGGCGAGATTCATGGGTGCGTCTTCCAAAATTGAAAACGTGCGGGAGTCGTCACCAACGTTTATTCGAGAAAAACGTTAGAAAAACCAAAAAGAGGTTCGTGCATTAGCATCCCACGCATCCGTCACAAGGGACGACAACCTTTAATCGAGCGTGCAAAATCATGACTTCTATATTTGTTTATTTTCCCTTTTTTTATGTTTTTACTTTTTGGGGTCAACAAGAGCGTTGTCCTTGCTCCTACGTATCCTCAAGTGCGATGAGGAACTCAGACCTACGTAGTTCTTTAAAAGCAAGCAAGTTATGAGTAGAGTTGATTTTAAATTTTTGAAAGATTCATTTTAACCAACAAGAATAGAAGAGACCGTTAAGGCGTTGGACCTTGAACGGTTTAGGTAAACTAACTCTTAATCCAACCTATATTCTGATACATGTTATACCTTTGTGCCACTAACTTGAACTTCGAAGTGTCTTCACAGGTTCACACCACCAACATTCGTGGGGGATCTCATGAAGGATCATCATCATGAGGAAGTTCTGCAATTTGAAAAGATTTATATGTGGCCCGAGTTCATGTGGGACAAGGACCACCATATTATGATGAATAAGAAAATACCATGGATGTCTTGTTTTGAAGTATGACTCTATCCTTGGGAGTGTTATCCAGTTTGAAATCTTCTTATGACTCATTTTGATCCCATGACTTGGAGTATCCTTGCAAGACTAAGTAACCCTAACGAGCAACTAATAATCTCATCTCAATGAAAGTGTGTTGTCGAGTTTCCCATGGTGTGGAAATATGGCAATTAGATGTCCTCTTGAGCTTCTTTCACGAGTGATTTATAGTACCACATGCATGTAGAGTATATTAAGTCGAGTCTACATAATGCATGTGTGCATATGAGAATGTACATGATTGTGTGACTGTGGTACAAATGTGTCACTTGTCATGACATTATTTTGAATTGCTTTTAATCCTTACACTATTATATGTGGTAAGATGTATCTCATTCCCATATTTGCTTGTCTTTTTTGTGTTTGGGATCTTGCCATTTGCAAGTAAGGTTCAATATCATGCTAAGGATGATTCTTAAGGAGGCTTAAACCTCAATTAGTAGTTATTACTTTATGTTTTCTTTATGGGTTGTAATGCTCTAATAGGTTGTAACATTAGGACTAGACTCATGTTTATTTCTTCTTTGGACTTCTTTTTATTGTAATAGTTTAGTTATGGATTTTAAATGACCTTTGGAGAGCCAATGCGATTTAAACTAGTATTATTTGTCTATGCGATGACTTTTAAAACATTTGAAGTTATATGATATCATCTTATTTTATAAGAAAATTTTAAAAAAAAAACAAAAACATTATATTCTACTTGTCCTAATTTTATAAATAAATCTAGGTGGTAGTAGAGGGTGTTACATGGGCACATCAAACACCAATACTTATAAGACGTGTTAAACTAAAATAATATCCTTTTTACGGTTCCTTTAGTGTCAAACTAAAATAATATCTTTTTTTTTGCTCCAATACCTAAAGACAAACATCTTTCGCATTTATAGTTTGTATTTTTAAAATTTTAAAAATCAAATTTCTATTTTTGAGAAACTATAAATGCAAATTGCTTAAAAATTTATTAAGTATAGATTTCTCTATTTCTCATAATTCCCTTTGTTTCTGGTGTGTGACTTTTTGTTGTCGACTTCTCTCTGGTCTTTGTATTAGTTGAGATTTGACTCCAAAGTTCCACCAACTTCATAATTACTCATTCTCGACATCCAAACTTCCATTGCTTTTGAAAAGGATTGGTTTGTTGTGTTTCCATTTCACATCCTTGTTTGGCTCTCAACTTCTTTAGTAAGTTCCTAATTGTCTTGTTTCTTTTATTCCCTTTCCATTTGTTAGGGTGATGCAAGATGTACCCAACATTTTAAGTGAATGGGCGAAAATATCCTTCACTCAAGTTGATTCATATGAGTTATACGGATCAACATCATCCGTATGAGTCATATGGATCAACTTGATCCGTATGAGTCATACGGGTCATGTTGATCCATATGAGTATGACTCATACGAATCAACCACGAACTCACATACCTTCGATGCTGGATAATTTTGGAATTAACAACAAATGTTGGGTGCACAAGCAATAAAGCTGGTGCACCTAGCAACACCCCATTTGTTAATATAGAGTAAAGACAACATAATCAATACTTCCTCTAGACTCATTTAAATAAAAAAAAGTTTTGTTTCTTGAACTTAAATATAGGTAAATCTAACTAATTTTATTCTTATTTAATTATATCATTCCTAAAACACATTTCATTTAATTACAACTTTATTTTTAAGGACTCTATTTCATTTAATTGTATTTTTGCAATATAAAAAACCAACTATATACTACATATATTTATCTTGCTAATTGTATTCATGTGATATTAAATAGAGACAACACACATGAATTAGGGGTCATTGTGTATATTGTATAGATAATTTATACCCTTGCAGATAAAGCATTTACCTTTAACAATGTTAAGTTATTACATAAAGGGGAAATGAATTACCAATTGTGTTATTTACCTGTTTTGTAATTCTTTGAACGAATCATGGAAGCCTATACATAATGCATGTGTGGTTAGTCCAATCATCATAAGACCCTTTTACATTATTCCTTTTCCCTTGATAAAATTTACTCATAAAAAATAATCCAATATCATTATAGGTAACTAATTTTTTGTATAGAGCACATTTTTTGCATTAACTACATTGGTCATATAACATTCAAACTATTATTTTTACTTGCAGATCAGATTGAGTGTTGCCACATTCATCTTAAAAAAATTCCCATGACACTCGTTGAATAAACCAAAACCTTGCAAAATTCATTCACCATTTTAACTAGAAGTGCATGCCATTAAGAAAATATTGCAAAAAATTGTTTAAACCTCATACAAATTGACAATCCGTAAGCCCAATACGGATTGACCAATCCGTATTCCGCTTACATATGAGGCCTAAATGATGCCATACGGATAGGTGAATCCGTAAGCATGCCTCATCCGTATTGGTGAATCTGTATGAGACTTACGAATTCGTCAATCCGTATTAGCTCTACAAAGGGGCAAAGATGGAATTTTACTGTTTTGCTGGATGTACCAGCAATTGTGCTAGGTGAGCATAACAACAACCCCAAATTCAATGGCTCATAATAGTGCTTCTTTTGATTTTGATTCAATGGATCGAAGAAGAAAGTCAATATTGGTCCAAGAAACCCAAGTTGGCTCAGTAACCTGAAAGAGTCAGTTAAATAATTAATCATTGCGATTGAATTATCTTAAAAAATAGAGTATATATTAGACAACATTGAGGTTTTTATGTCAAGAGCTTAGTATTGATCATTAATTGAGGCAGAAAATTAATGTCAACAAAATGAATCATGAAAAATTATGACAATGAATGTATACTTTTCCTTGTTTAATTTAATTCTATTACATAGCTCAATGCATCTCTTTATTAACAACCTTGGAAGAATTTATTTTTTTGGTAAAATGTTTTTTTTTTCAATCAAAGGAAATCTAAACATCACAATAGGAAAATGAGATTCCAACTAGGTTGGCACTTAGCTACCTATTGATCGTTTGCAACAATCCCAAATATTATTAATGAAGGAAAAGAAGAACAAAGATGGGAGGCATAAACCTAACCCAGAACAAAATTAACAAAAGCGACAATTAGGCAATCCTACACAATTCCTATAGTTCAGAAACGGATTTGATAATAAAGCTTATGACTGAGTCAATTCACCTATTGGATCAATGAACCATTGATCTAGTTTGGGTCAATTTTTATTTAAAAAAAACAAAAATGATCTTGATTAATATACAAAAAAATGACCAAACACGAAGGAGATCGTCTCTGTCTGTCAAATTCACATGAAACTTTTGTTTAATGAACCTTTGTCCCTAATATAATCATAATTGGCCTCCAAGGACCAAACTTCACTAGCATTGTCGACCTCAAACCACCATCACTCCACCAATGTCATCCACCTCAAACCACCATCATTCCACTAGTGTAGTCGACTATCTCTGTCTCTTTGTTGGACTCACTCAGTTGAATGCAGAACCAACATCAATCAACTTTGCATCGCAACCTCCCATGGCCTCCACTGAGAGCAAACCCTTCAAGTCCTCCTGACGACTATAGCAATGTTAAGACTTAAGAGTTTAGGATTTCTCTTCTCTATATATTATTTATCTTTTGAGAGGCTTGGCCCATTTGGTATCTTTTTTACCATGAAGAAATCCAATTAGGTAATTTTTCTCTTTAATTATAAAAATAAATGAGAAAAATAATCAATTAGATACATAAATGAGGAAGGTATATCTTTTTAATATTATCATAATTTACAAAATTAATTAAATATATTTGAATTTTCTTATTTTACAAATTTTAAATTTTTTCAATTACATAACAAAGAATGAGAAATATATGAAGTAATATATTTCAAGAATAGTCTTATATTAGAAAATTTAGAAAAAAAAATAAAACTATTTTATTTATCCATATTTTGTGGAAACATACGTCAACTTTACAAATACCAAGACAAAATAAAAGAAGAAAATTCAAATAATTTGATTTGTTCATAGTTTGTTATTTGTTTAGAACTTGTTTTTTTAGTTTAGAACCTCAAAGTTGAATGTCAATAGATTGAACTTGTGAAATTTTATTAAATATTTGTGAAGAGATTTTTTTGGAATGTTTAAGACATGTATAAAATTTTAAATTTTTTTAATACAGACCAGATCATGCAGATCAATTAGTAAACCACTAGTTCGATCATATATATTAAGCTAACACTCCCCCTCAAGGTAGAGCATATAAATTGAATGCCCCAAGCTTGGAACATATAAATTGAATTGATGCCCCCCAAGGATTTAGTCAAAATATCTGCAAGTTGATCATTTAAGCTGACAAACCCTATACTAATCTCCTTGGACAATAACTTATCTCTCACAAAATTATAGTCAATCTCTATATGTTTAGTCCTCATGAAACACTAGATTAGAGGCAATACGAAGAGCTACTTGATTATCACAATACAACTTCATTGGCTAAACTTCACAAAACTTTAATTGTTAAAGAAATTGTTTGATCGATATTAGTTCACAAGTGGTTGTGGTCATAACTCTATATTCTGCTTTTGCACTAGATCGAGCAACAATGTTTTGTTTCTTGCTCTTCCAAGAAATAATGTTGCCTCCAATGGATAAACAATATCCAATAATGGACCTTCTGTCAATGAGACATCCAACCGTTTCAACATAACAATACCCAAATATTTGGATATTTCCTTTATCCTCCTATAACAATCCTAGTTTTAGAGCCTTTTTAATATACCTAAGAATGCGAATCACAACCTTCCAGTGATTAACATGAGGAGCCTGCATGAATTGACTAACCACACTAACTGCAAAAGAGATGTCAGCCCTTGTAATTATGAGATAAGCAAACTTTCCAACCATTCTTTATCTTTTTGGATCTGAGTTTGGTTCACCTTGGCATGCCATTAACTTTTGATTTGGGTCCATAGGACTATCAATGGGTCTACAATTAGTCATGCTTATTTCTAAAATATCAACAGCATACTTCCTTTGTGAGACCACAATGCCTTCCTTTGATTAAGCTACCCCAATACCAAGAAAGTATTTAAGAGACCCAAGGTCTAGTTTGAAAATGATTGTACAAGTACTCTTTCAACTGGAAGATTTTAGCAACAACATTCCATGTGATAACTATGTCATCCACATAGTCCACAAGGTAGTGACACTTCCCAAGAGATGTATGACAATAAAAAAACTGAATGATCTGCTTCACTACGTTTCAACCCAAAAGTCTCCACAATGAGACTAAATTTTCCAAATTAAATCAGACTCCCCTTGAGCAACAAACCCAAGAGAGGTTGCTCCATGTAAATCTTCTCATTCAAATCACCATGAAGAAAAGCATTTTTAATATCCAACTAATGTAGAGGCCAATGGCAAATGGCAGGCATGGCAAAAAAGAGACGCACAGTGGTAATTTTGGCCATAGGAGAAAATGTGTCACTGTAATCAAGATCATATATCTGAATGTATCCTTTGGCCACTAATCTTGTTTTAAGACGATCAACCTCACCATTAGGGAAGAGGAACTAGCTCCCATGTGCCACTATTTTCAAGAGCCTACATTTCAACAATCATGACTTGTCACCATCCAAGGTGATTAAGTGTTTCATGGACATTTTTGGGAATAGCAATAGAAGACATAGAAGATACAAAGGAGACATATGATGAAGACAAAAGACAATAACTCAAATAAATGGGATAAGGATTTGAGTAGACTGAATACCTTTTCCAAGAGTTTCATCATGAGTATTCGTTGTAGGTGTGACTAATGGAGAAGAACATGAATCAAGTAATGTATCATTTCCTTATGTTCTTTGTTGAGATGTGATGAGAAGAGATTGAATTTCAGTTAAAGAATGATTGAGTAGATGGACTGAAGGAGAATGGTTTTGATTTTCTTCTTGGTTGGGAGTCTCATAAGTAGGAGACACTATTGGACTGAAGGATGGGATAGGTAATACCTATTGTATAGAATTGGAATCTTGCATGGAAGATGAGAAGTAAAGGGTTTCTTCAAAGGTAACATCAGCATACATGCATAACCTCTTAGTGATTGGAGAATAACATCGATACCATTTCTAAAGATGAGAGCACCCAAGGAAAACACATTTATTGCCCTTGCAGAAAGCTTGTCCAACCACGAAAAGACATCATAGACAAAACAAGTACAACCAAACACGAGAAGACACATGATATAAGGGTTCATTTAGAGAGATAATGGAAAGACAAATCTTATTATCAAGTGTCAAAGATGGCATTCTATTTATGAGAAAGCTAACAATGAGAACTGCATAACCCCAATAATGAATAGGAAGATTTGCATTGAGCAATAAGGTGCGTGCAATCTCAACCAAATGTTTATTTTTCCTTTCTACCATTCTATTTTGTTGTGGTGCATAGGGACAAGGAGATTGATGCAAAATGCCCTGTGAGGATAAAAAAAAAAGGGCAAAAAAAGAGATATTCTTTGGCATTACACTCCAAAAAACTTTAGTAACCTTTCTAAATTGATTTTTGATTACATAGAAGAAGGATGTAAAAATAGATAAAAGTTTAGATCTATCCTTCATTAAATACACCCAAGTACATCTAGAATGCTCATCAATAAGGTGACAATATTTGAACCCAAAAGAGGTAACATGACTTGGACCCCAAATATCTAAAAGAATGGTGGAAAAAGGAAAATTTGGAAAAGAAGACCTAACATGTTTGCTTAATTGACATGACTCACATTCTAATCTTTGTAGTTTACTAAGACCAGGAATCATTTTCTTCAATTTTGACAAATTTGGATGACCTAAACAATCACGAATGAGTTTGGGAGATGGGGCTGCTAAATAGGACATAGAAGAATTGGTTTCTAGGTGGTAATAAAGTCCTCTTGATTCATGTCCCACTCCAATTGTTTGACCCATACCACGTTCTTGTATAATAAATGAATCAACATAGAATGTTACAGAACAATTTAAAGACTTTGTTAACTGACTTAAAGAGATCAAATTAAAGGGACAATTAGGAACAAAGAATAAATTCCAAGTTTATAGGAGACACTGAAATTTGACCAACACCTTTAGAAGCTACCTTAGCAACATTGGCTAAGGTTATAAGATGAGGAAACTTTGGGAAAGACATTGAACTAAACAAAGAAGCATTACCAAATATATGATCTGAAGCACCTGAATCAATTACCCATGGACCTTGACTGTCCAATAATTGGGAAATACAAGTTGTTGAAATACTTGGTACTAAACATAATTGAGCTTGGATGCTGGATTTCAACCTCAAATATTCTTGATATTCCTCGGTAGAAAATCTTAGCTTAGATGTTCATGTGATAGTTATATTTGAAGAAAACTTAAACAACTGAGCTCTTGAAACCCAACTTCACAGCCAAACAGCTATTGTACAAGCACAAAAAACCAAACCCACTTTCTAAACAACGAAATGACAATCTAAAAACTAAAATTGAACCAAAACAGGTTGATGACTCAAACCGTGGTGTTGTGCCTGAGTTCCGGAGACTGACGCATTAGCAGCACACGCCTGGCAGAGTCACAGAACGACACATGTGGGCACGTTATAGGGTTTTGGACTTCGAAACCTTCTAGGTTAGGCCGCACTTGGTGAGGCACACCAGATCCAATGATCATTAGAAAAAAATGGCAATGGTCAACGGTGGCTAGAGACAACTGGCAACAACAGACAATGGGTAAAGTAAGATTGACGCACTCTGATACCATGTTCAGAAACAGATTTGATAATAAAGCTTAAGTGTCTCATCACTCAGTTGAAACTTCCCATACATATATAATAAGACCAAAGGTCAACAAGTACATGAGACAAAAGGGTGTAGATTGCAACCCCCTAATCAAACAGTTACAACAAGTGAAAAGAGAAAAAAGTAGTACAGACATAAAATAATAACACAAAGGTACATGTAAAAGACAAAACATATATTAATCTAACACCTATAAAAGCTATCACGAACAAAATTCAGAATTGTATCTTTGCTTTGGTTGATGGCGGCTTTGCTAAGGTTTCTTCCATCTATTGCACTTAGTGCCATTGTCATGGAAGCTATCTATCCATAGGGTTTCTAGGCCTTCTCGGAGGTCTCACCCTCGAAGACTCCTACTGTTCAAGATCAATCCTTCAATCATGTGTTGAATAACCCTATTGATGTCCATGTGAGTCCGTTGCCACGACCATGCAAAAAAGGACATGCCTTTTTCCATTACTATCTCGAAAGAAGAGTACAAATTAGGGTCGAAAAACTGGAAGAATAATCTGCATGGCCACTTCATCCTGGCCAAAGGAGATCAGCCTTTTCATTATCAAGACTTGCATGCAAAGTTAACGAAACTTTGGAAGCCTCTGGGTGATTGGTGCATGACACCTCAGGACAAGGATTCTATGAATTCAGTTTCGCCTCAACAGATGATTTGCATAGCATTTGGACTGTTGGAGCTTGGAACGTTTAGCCCAGGCTCCTCCACTTATATAAATGGACTCTTGATTTTAATCCCAACAAGCAGAAACTCACCCATTCTCAATGTTGGGCTCACTTATGTGACCTACCCCAAGAATATTGGTGGCCCAAGACCCTCCTAGAGATTGTGGGTGCCCTTGGTACTCCTATAGGGTTCACTTGTGGTGAGCTAACCCAAGAATATTGGCGGCCCAAGACCATCTTAGAGATTGCAGGCTATACTGAAAAAAGTGATGTAGACAAGACTCACAAGAGGAAGTTAGTTACTGCTCCATGGGAGACCTATTGATCCCCAGTTTCAAAGGGTGGTCTTGGCATCGGGCCTCTACACATCATTAATCAAGCAACAATGGTTAAGCTAGCCTAGGATTTTGTTTCAAAAGCTTCAATGGACTGCTCTTACTAGAGCATGTTTTTTATTCATTCTGATATTCATCTCTCATCCTTTGTTCAATCTTCTATATGGCCAGGGATTAATTCATGTATTAAAACAATGCTTGTCTAATGTCATCTCTCATGTTCTCCAAGGGATTGAAATTTGCAACATAGTAATGGGAGGGAGTCATGAAAGTTTAGCAAATATACGCGATGCTAAATGCTAAATGAAAATCAAAGTCCAAAAAAAATATTATTTCCACAAATTTGAAGGCAGGTTTCTTGGTTGCTTAAAATGGATTTAACCACTACACAAAAGAGCATATGATGAATATAATTTAGGTTTAATTACTCATTTAATCCTTATAGTTGTTCAAACTTAATCTTTTTTATACTTAAAGTCATCCATTTTAGTCCTTATACATACTATTATTAATCACTTTCAGTTCCAATGACCATAGGGACTAAAATGAATTAAAACTGTTATGTATAGGGACTAAAAAATAAACGAGTAATTAAACCTATAATTTATATCATTCATATTTTTAATGTAAACCAGTTCATGCAGTGATCCCCTAGTTGAACTAGTGGCCCATTAATTCAATACCTCAATTGAGTTAATGACTGGTCTGGTTCTCAAAACACTGGGTGCAACTTCATCCACATTTCAAAAAAAAAAATGCACAAACACAGTGACAGAAAAACAAGGACAGAAATGATAACCGGCATTTTACATACCAACTCATACAATACTCAGCAATGCTGCTTTCAGTACTAGCGTGCATTACGGTTAAGCAATCCTTGAAAAGATAAGTACAGATCTTTGTTATCTGACCCAAATATCTCATCTGCTTTTCTTAAAGTTTCCTAAAAGAACACAGAAAAAGTGGAGCAATTATTAGCTACTTGGAAATAGCTTCAGTTCCAAATCCAACACTATAAATATTCAATATTGATTTACCTCCCGTGTTTGCTTCTGAGCATTTAATTCCTTTATGTTGGCAAGAAATGCACTGAACTGCTCATATGAAAGGCGACTCCTGAAAAAGTGACGCATTTGATCAACTCACTCAGTTTCTTAAATAAATTTAAGTAGTAAGTCACACTTTACTATGGCACGGAGAAACAAAGTCACCTGGCCTGACGAAAAAACTCCTTTCCATCAATCTTTGGAGTTCGACCTAAACAATTTTTTACATGAGGGGTAAACAACTGAGAATATTGTAATAATGAAACACATTAAAGAGGCACTAGCCCTTTCTTACGCTTCATAAGGAACAATGCCCTAACCAGCAGCATTAGATAGATAACATTCCAATCAAGAACTGAAGTGAAAAGGCTAAGGAGCAAACGAACATGACAAACTTCAAGGACCAATATTAGTAAGATGGGAAAAAAGATTAGATTAAAAATAAATCATTAAAACCTGGAAGCGATCGTCCCCGTGGTGGGGAGTTTGCTGCTGATGACTGCTGACTAGATGAATACCATGAAGAGAGAGATGTGCGCCCATCATATGGAAGTTTTGTAGGAGAGGTAAAACCAGAAGTTTTCTTGGGTGATACAGCTGCAGAATATCCTCTAGGAGACCCAGCCGTTGAAATCACCTTTGGAGTTCCCGTCGGTGTAAGACGTGGTGTGATATATGGGGTCAAAGAAAACCTTTGCCCTGAATACCTGGAAGCTATAGGAGCAAAAATGACAAAGAACAAAAGGGTATTATCACACACGTCATATTAAATTTATAACACCTGCAAGCCCATTTTTCCTTATTATTGATAGTTCCCACTATACTTTTATTGAACCCATTTTTTAAACATTTTTCCAGTTAAATCCAATTGTTTTAGATAGAAAAGTCCAAACTATTTATTTTCCAGTACAATAGCTTGTTTCCCCATTTTTGGTTTCATTAAATAATATAATTTCAATTTTCTCTATAACCTTTCCAAATCCTAAATATTGAGTATTGAAGTTTACTTCTTTTACATAATTTCTTAGACATGATACTACTTATATAAAAAAAAATTTGTTCAATTCTGATAATTAAACAATAGTAGCATGATTTGCAATCAATGATATGTCTGGAAAATCCATCTACCTTCGTCATTTGTTTTACCCACATCTGCAGGGCCATTGTATGAATGATGTGCCATATTGCCACTTCGATCATCATCTGCAAGCAATACATAAAAGAAACGCATATAAAAACTTCCAACAAACACTTATGAAATTTCACATCACTAGGAAGGGATACGTGCAAAATTGATAATAAAATAGTCAATGAGGTATGGACAGGGGAGTACCCTTATCAGGATATGCCTTTGGAACTGATTGGTCACAGGTTCCAATATCTGTAGTTTCAGCATGCTGTAACAAGAGCAAAGAAAAAGAATAAAGGAGAACCAACTCTTGTTTAGGAGAATAATAATACAGGTCATTTTCTGAAACAAAATAAAGTGCAAGTATAGCTAAGTTAATATATTGATGTCTTACCAATGCATTGTCATCAGTTAGCGACTGCATCAATTGTTTTTTAAATGTCTCCAACTAGAAAATAGAAAAAAGGAAAGATGTCAGGTCTACATAAAAACCGTGTGGGAAAAAATAAAAAACAAATAGCATTTTAATCATCAAGTCAGTATTATATGTACTCTTACATTGAAAAATATGCATGCAGTAAAAAGGAATTTAAGAAAAAAGGCAAATTTAATACATAGAAACACACTTGCACACACCAATTGTTGTGGGAGTTTGAAATCATGAAGTAAAGAAAAAGATATATTAAACCTATTAGTGAATAAAAATAAAGATAAATTAAAATCTCCACTACTAAACGCTACTTATATTACACTTTTCTTCCTTTTGTTATGAAAATCACACTCCTTACCTTAGAGATTGATATATGCTACACATTTATCCAATTTCATGTTAACGAGTCTCATTTAAACACAATGTTTTCTCTTTCTTTGAATCTCAATAACGTCAATTGGTATGTTTTGAACCCCTATTATCAACTTTGGGACTTTATGATGCAAAACCCAGGGCCCAAAATCACTAATGTTTATGTGAGATGGCCCAAGAAAGGAACCGCAGTTGATGAGAGTTTTAATGGGAATGATGCACCAGATCCTAAGAGTGAGAGTCAAAAGTAACTTAATAGGAGCAGTAGTGGGAGTAGTAGGCATGGGATTGTGGGTAGGGAGAGAGAATATATGCAAGGGGTCAAGAGTGGAAGAAGGCGGTAGGGGGAAATTGGTTGGAACTTTAGGTCTCTCAAATTGCACAAGAGTTTTATTGTTCTTTGTGGTGACTAACTAGATGGTCGGACTTGCAAGAGAGAGATGAGCACAATGGTTGCAGTGGGTGCTACTTAATCACACTGGAGAGACATAGATCTGAAAAAAAAAAAAGAAAGAGGTGACCGAAAAAAGAGCCGGTGTCGTGCAGCTTGATGGTGCCAAAGAAAGGTGGACAATCGGCAATGACAAGACGAGTCCAGTGGTGCTGGAAATGACAGCTGCTGCATAGCAGAATATGGCTCACCAGAGAAGAACAGTTTGCTCGCCAGAAAAAGGTGGCCAGCGGCAAACAGCTGTGAACGGTAGCCTGCAACAGACATTTGGCAGACTTGACTAGAGACAACAGAGCGGGAGCAGGATCAAACCCACTATGATACCATGTTGGAATATATATTACATTGTTTAAGTGTCTAAGTTCTATACTCAGTTGCATATTGTCTAGGTTCTAACTAGGATTTATATATATATATATACTTAGGCTTTTCAGAATACAAAAAAATGCCCGCTATAGCGCCCGCTATCACGCCGGAGCGGAGCAGCCCCTACGGCGAAGACCCCTGTCACTGGGTGGAATGAAGGAGAGGTCATCGTGCTTACAATTGCGGCAAAGCGGGACAGCGCAATCATGGGTTTTGTTGTGATTGTCCCACCACAATCCTAGTTTTGAACGAAAATTCAAAAATGCCCTCATTATTACATCATTAGTGAGAGTTATTTTGGGTAAAATCGTTTTGTTTTGTTTGGGTCCCTTCTAAAATCGAAACCAGACTCAAGAGAACAACTCAGAGAAGTGAGAACCCTAGGAGAAACGGCACACTCTATTCCTTCTACAGCGTCAAGCACACCTCTCTGTTCCTTCTCTGGCAACCGGCGACCGTCATCCTCCCTCCTTTGTTCGTTTCTTTCATTCAATCTCAGACGCACCTTTATGTTCTTTGCTTGTAGATTCTCCGTTCTCTTTGATCCTATGTTTCTTTCTTTTCTTTTCTTTTTTTATTTTTTTTCTTCTCTCATTCTTTCCTTTTATTGCTTGCCTCCTTGCTCTCATTATTCTCTTATTCTTTTTTTCTTCTCATTTGGGTGTTTTACTGTGCATAGTGCCACTGCCATGGCTTCTAATGATCAACAAAAAAAAAGATACCTACACAATGGGGTCTTCAACTGGAATGTTCAAGCCTACGGGTGATAAGGTTGATATTTTTTGGAAGTGGAACAGCTTGAAGGATAAAAATAATAGGAAGTGTTACCTATGATTTTGGTCATAAAACATCTACCGGAGGAATTACTAGAGCCAAAAAACATCAACTCAACATTATAAGAGATGCTAATTCTTGTAGAAAAGTACCAGAGGATGTTAAATTAGAAATGCAGACAGCTTTTGACAAGAAAAAAGCTGATATTGAGGCCATGGAGTCCACACAAGAAGAAAATGAAGAAGAGGAAGTTAGCATCCACGAGATTGCAAGACTTAGAAAAAGTGGAAAAAAGCCTCCAATATCATAAAGTGAAGGCTCTTCAGTTGCTGCCAAGAAGAGGACCACAAATAACAGAGGAGCTCTTGATTATTTTTCTCCAAAAAACCTGAAGAAAATGTCAAATTAGGAAAAGCCATGAGACAAACAAGTTTGAAAGATCCTTATGACAAGTTTGAAAGATCCTTATGACAAGATGTCAAGAGATACGGCAATTCAATACATTTCCTGTTTCTTTTTTAGGAATGGAATATCATTCAATGTTGCTAGATCAAAAAGTTTCAAGTTGATGATTGATGCTACTGGATCCTATGGTGCTCATTTAAAGCCTCCAAACTATCATGAGTTGAGAGTTACACTCCTTAAAAAGGAGTTGGATTACAGGAAGGGCTTATTGCAAGTTCATGCGGAGGAGCGAATAAAATATGGATGCTCAATTATGTCAGATGGTTGGACTGATAGGAAGAATAGGACTTTGATTAACTTTTTGATAAATTGTTCCTTGGGAACAAAATTTGTGAAGAGTGTGCTTCTGAATTTATGAAGACCAATGACAAGATCTTTTGATCTTTTGAATGGCTTTGGTAAGAAGATTGGAGAAAAGAATGCGATTCAAGCGGTGACCGACAATGGAGGTAACTATAAATTGGTAGGTAAGAATTCAATCATTGTCAATGAAGCTTTTAATTTTATAGTTATAACTTTTGATTGTTACTTTGCTCATAAAGTTTCTTGATTCTGGTCTATATAGGTAAAATTTTAGAAGTGACAAGACCAAAATTATTTTAGACTCCATGTGTTGCACATTGTCTTGACTTGATGTTAGAGAATATTGGAAAGATCCCAAAGGTTAAAAGAGTTATACAAAGAGGCATCAAGCTGTAAGCTACATTTACAACCATACATTGGCTTTGAACACCATGAGGAAACTCACTAACAAGATCGAATTGGTGAGGACTGGAGTTACAAGATTTACTACCACCTTCTTAACTTTGCAAAGATCATAAGCAAAGGGTCAATCTAAGAAGGATGTTTACTTCAGAAGAATGGATGAAGTCAAAGGCAGCTAAGGAACCTAAGGGAAAGAAAGCAACAAATGTTGTTCTCATGGCATCGTTCCAGTTTGATGTTGCCTTCACTTTGAAGACTATGGGGCCTCTTGTAAGTGTATTGAGGTTGGTGGATAACGAAAAAAAAAAAACTTACAATGAGTTTCATTTATGAGGCAATGGATAGGGCCAAGGAGACAATTCAAAGAGCTTTCAATGATAATAAAGAGAAGTATAAGAATATCTTTGCCATCATTCATCACAGATGGGATTGCCAACTTTACCACCCTTTGCATATGACGGGTTATTATCTAAATCCTAGGTTCTATTACACCAATTCAAACATTGACAAAGATGTTGAAATGGAAGATGGCCTCAACAAATGTATTGTCAAGCTTAGTGAAGATGATGAGTTTGAAGTTGCAGTTCACAAAGAGTTGTTAATCTATAAGAGGGGTGGATACAGGTTTGGTATGACTACAGCAATAAAAGCAAGGACTTTGTCTCCTGGTAAGTGGGAAAGTTCACTTATAAATTTGAATCATTATTTAATTTCTGATTCATGTAAATACTAATGCATAATTTACAGTTGAGGGGAGGAAACCATGGAGGAAAAACACCACACATGCAAATCATTGCCATTAAAATCCTAAGTTTGACTTGTAGCTCATCGAGATGTGAGCATAATTGGAGTACCTTTGAGCATGTAAGTTAATGATTGATTTATTTGATTATGAAACATTGGGAGCTAAAATTGAAACTAACATTCATTTTTTCAAATTATTATAGATTCACTCAAAGAAGAGAAGTAGGCTTGAGCACCAAAAGCTAAGACTTGGTTTTAATTCTCATGATGCGATTGATCTCATTGCTTTAAATGACATTGATGAAAGCAATGAGTGGTTATTGGGAGAGTTGGAAGAAGAAGAAAATGACTTTGTTTTTGAAGAGGAAGTTTGAGTTGGTTAGATGTTGATATTGCAAATGGGGTTGGTGAACCTTTGAAATACACCAGGAGACAAACACAAATGAAGAAGGTAAATGATGCAAATGAAAAAGGAAAAAAGGTGGCACAAGTGGAAGAAGAGAATGAAGATGAAGGGGAGGAAGAGTACATTTCTAATGCTAGTGAGAATGAAGGAGAATTACAAAAAAATGATGAAGATCTTGAAGAGGATGAAGATCTTGAAGAGGATGAAGATTGAAGATTCTGAATTTCCGAATTCTTATTATTATTTAGAAACTTGCATCTGTCTACTTTATGTTTAAGTACTATGTTTGGTTTTAATTTTTAAGGTTTTTTTTTTGTTTTTTTTTCAGCAAAAATATTTAATTTTTAATTTTTAAGTACAATGAGTTTTTATTATTAATGATGATTAGTACATGAATTATGAGTTATGTTTCTGTTTTTGAATGCTTATATATAATATTGAACATCTATAAAAAAAAATTAGAATAATGGCCATCCCACTATCCGCTATCCCACTTTAGGGGTTGGCCGCTCCATGCCGCGATGGCAGCATTGACTACTATGTTCTGTCAAAGATAAAAGTAACTTAATATCTAACAAAAAACTTTACAATTTTATAACAACTAAAGTCGTAAAACAAAATTTTATAGGGACCAAAACCGTAAGAAAACTTTCTATTGATTAGGACAATTGACTGAAGAAATAAGGCATGTTTGCCTATAAATAAGAGGGGAAGGGAGGTGGAGAGAGAGATTTCTTGTCCAAATTTGACAGAATTGGGGGCTTTGGGCATTGAGAAGTGCAGACCCTCAGATCTGCAATTAGGGACTTTTATGATTGAGAAAGCAGTGCAAGGAGTGGATCCCAGACCTCTCGAAATATCTGGATATAGAAGCAATATCTGCAATTAGGGGCTTCTCCCTAGTTTCATTCAATAAAAAAACCATTCGTTCTCACTATTATGATTATGATACTTCTATCATCCCTAGTTTGGTTTTGTTGAATACAACATGATTTATTGATATTAATATCAAATATTTTTTTAACTACATGAATAGCTTTCACCAAATCCTAAAGGAAATCTAGGGATCTCCCATTCACTTGCAGATATCTTTCCTTAAAAATATAACAAACAAAGCCATTTCTAGGAAAACTAGTTGTTTTACAAGCCATAACTAGTGCAGTTGCCAACATAAGGAGGCTGCTGGTTATGGCCACATTCAGAACTTCTCGACAAATGTAATTATTTGCTTGGCTTTGCACCTTTTTCATGGTTATATGTTATAGTGTTAGTTTGTAAATTACAATTTCCTGCTAGAAACAGACAATTGCATAGCCATGTCTTCTGACATTGGTAATTTGGTATAATTTACTTTGGCTATATCAGTATAATCTGAAGCAGTCAGGAACTTAGGGATATGAATTCTTCGCCTGAAATCATGGCTTAGCAGGGGTCATGAGATTTTCCAATGTAAAGAAACATTTTTACACAAAACAAAACAAACTTCAATACAACCCAAGAGTAGTAACGAATTATTTTCAAGCATACACCGCACAATGATAGAATTGGAAACAAATGTTTGGGCAGAAAAAATCACCCCCAAGAAGTTAATATTGCTTGACTATCTTCATAATTGATAACTTGAAACAAATGATCAATAACATTTCACTGTCTTGCAAAAATGTAAAACATAGGAAGGGATAGGAAACTGAGCATAGTTCTAGCACAAACAATGGCAGCAGCCGAAAATTTCTGAAGAGCATGGAGTCATAAACAGACCGGATATACACTCAACAAATAAATAAAAAGCAAGTCATAATACAGAAATGAAATAAATAGTCACCTTGGCGAAGTCTCGACTTAGCTTCTTCACTGTTGCTGCCAATTGATCCCTCTCCTTCGTAAGCTTTATCTACAAAAAAAAAAAAAAAAAATCACCCACCATCAAGTATAATAACATTATCTTATTGACTTGTGTAAAACATTCAAAATCTCAAATTTTCCGCAAGCAATTATGCAAATGCCAAGCTTCTCAGTCATCCTCTCTTCCAACCATCTTATATTTGCTGTACAATGAATATTACTGACACTCCTCTCCTCTCTTTTCGTCTCTGAAGCTTTCACTAATCTCTACAAACTTAACTTGAAAGAAGAATAAAAATGAGAAGTGATAAGAAGCGAACGTTTTCGTTGAGGGCGGTGTTGAGGGTGGAGTCGGATTGGTGGGAAGCGCGGGTGAGGGAGGAGAGGCGGTCTTCGAGGTCGAGGATGATTCGGTCCTTTTCGAGAAGCTTCTGGCGGAGGCGAGATGCATCGGATTCGAGAGAAGAGACACGGGAGGCAATGGCCATGGAGGTTATCTTGCGAGCCAGATCCAGCTGCTGGTATGGGTCCGTTGGTATCACCGACAGAATCTCGTCGGGGAGGTCGAAATCCACCACTGAACCTGTGCCCTGCTGCGACATCCCTATCCACCCTGTTTGGTTGTGGTTGTTGGCTGGGTTTTCTTGATGCCCAGCTGGTTGTGGAATCAACGAGGGAAACTAAAATAAATGTCAATCCTTGGCCCAAACCTCGTCATAAGCAATCATTTTAATATAAAACAAATTGATACAATAAATAGAGTTATTACATGTAGAGGCTACTAGAGACAACTAAAACATTATATTATATTATTATTTTATTTATTATTGTTATAGGTTATAGATATAAATTTTTAAAAATATATACTTTATTTTGTTTGACAGTTTCAAATTTGAAAAGGCGGGACAATTTCAATAAATAAGACACGAGGTGTCTTTTTCTTCTGGTGAATTTTGTGTGAAGTGTTTGTCCTCCAGTTTTGTTATTTTTTGTGCGTCCTTGTTTTGATTTTAGTTTTGAATTGTTTCCCTCCAAAATGGCTTTATGCTCATTTTTTAAAATTTTCAGCCATTTTTTTGTTTTTTATTAGGTTCATTTTACCATTTTTATGAATTTGTTTAAACATTAAAACTTGACTGTGATCATTTTTTTCTTTAAATAATAAAAAATAGAATTATTAAAATGATGGACCATTCTAATCCAACTTACTTTTTGGTAAACTTATAAAAGATAACTCGAAGGTTGGTCCACTTAAAATTAAAAAAAATAAAAAATATTTTTTATTAAAAAACATATATAACAGGAAATAATATAACAAAACATGGAAATATGAAAAACAAACTATTGCATTAAAATAATGTCACAAAAATAAAAACAATTCAAGTTCTTATTGATAATTAAATCATGACACAAACAAAATATTAGGATAAAGCAAAGTGGGTTAACTGGGCTCAACACATGGTCAACATGGGGTGGCTTAGGTTCTAAGTGGGTTGATCAATTTTTTATTATTACCAAAGTGGGTTCATTTTTATCAACCTCACTTGGATCGGCCCAAACATGTGATGGGTCAGGTTGACTCCTAGGTTTTGAGTGCTGCTAGGTGCACGCAGCAGTTTTGCTGGTGCACCCAGCAATTGTTGTGAAAAGGCCATAATGCCTGTCACTAATTTAAAAAAAAAAAACGAAACCTCTCTCTCTCCTCGTGTTTGCACTTCTGCTTCTTCTTCTTTCGGATCAACTCTTCTTCTTCCTGCTTCTTCTTCATTCTTTGTGCGTCTTCTTCTTCATTCTTTGCACGTCTTCTTTGTGCCTCTTCTTCCTCTTCGTTGAGGAGGTTGTCGTCATTGTTGCGGTGGTGCTGCGAGGAAGCTCCCACGAAGAGCAACGGTCGTCGAGGAGGTTAGCGCGTCCACCGTCGAGGTAAGCACCGTGAACCTTACCTTCTTTGGTCCAGTGTTGCCGGCGATGGCGAAAACCGCTATCAGAAATCGCTAGGAGCTTTACGGATCAAGTGATCCGTAAACTACTCAACATACTTTATGAATCACCTGACCCGTAAAACTCACAGTTTGATTTTAATTGAAAAATTGCCAAATATTATTTAATACCTCTGAATGTATGCTAAATATTTGATAAATAGTGTCATGAATATCTACTGTTTCATACAAACTGCCATGAATGTATGCTAATTATTTGCTAAATACTTTATTTGATTTAATGCGAATATGTAATTGCCTTTTATGTGATTGCATACAAATTCATTCCTTTAACTAAGTTTGACTAATATGATTGATATCCCTATAAGCCAACTTCCATGTGCTTCCATATAAGCCAACTTCCATGTACTTCCTTTAACTAAGTTATGACCAATATGATTGATATCCCTATAAGCCAACTTCCATCTACTTCATATAAGCCAACTTCCATGTACTTCCTTTAACTAAGTTATGACCAATATGATTGATATCCCTACAAGCCAACTTCCATGTGCTTCATATAAGCCAACTTCCATGTACTTCCTTTAACTAAGTTATGACCAATGTGATTGATATCCCAATAAGCCAACTTCCATGTGCTTCATATAAGCCAACTTTCATGTACTTCCTTTAACTAAGTTATGACCAATATGATTGATATCCCTATAAGCCAACTTCCATGTGCTTCATCTCAACATATCGAGGCACACAGTCAACACCCAAGCAATCTGCAGCTTCTTGTACCTAAATTCATATCTAACAATTTAATTAGAGGAGAACAACAATGAATAGAAATAGAAAATCCAAATTCTCCAGTTCAGGCATACAACTCAACAGGTATATATAGATAGATAGATAGATGCAAATACTTGCAATTAATGGATTAAACTAGGAAATAGGAATTTGACATGATAGAACTAGGAATTTGGCATGATGGTAGTTTGCTTAGAACCTCTGAGCCTGTATGTGAAGAAATGCATTTGGAATCATGAACCAACTATCCCAAAACCTTAAGTTATTTAGAACTCTAAGCCACATGGTCAGCTATAATATAATATCACAAATGATGAACCAACTATTCCATACAAATGGTTTTATATCAAACACTTTCCATTTCAATGCAAATTTTAGAGCAATAAGCATTTTGATCAAATCTGAAGAAGAAGAAAAATAGAAATATGGCAAAGCAGGTAAAGCAACTGAACCACGTCAAAAACATATTGGAGTAAACATTAATTTTGGTCATACAACAATCACTTCAATAAATTTACCGTTTAAGTTTAAAAAAAATCACAACTTGCATGGGATATTAGAATGAATCATAAAAACACTTGGTAAACTACTTAGTAGTTAATATTTCAATTAATATTGCTTAGGGCTCATAGGAATGCACTTCACTGCCAGTATTAGAAAAGAAATAGCTCATAAAGGATAGAGTATCCTTTAACTAAGTTATGACCATGTACTTCCTTTATAGGTTGAACCAAACGAATAAGCATAAAGCTTGACCAGTCCACATAAGTGAGACTTCTATTTGCCAAAAGATGAGGAGTTGCTTCCATTTCAAGAAGATTGATTTCTTCTTTCTTTGGCTTTGTTCATCTAATATCAATAATATTAGGATCCATAATCAATTTCCATTCAATCATATAGTGTACTGAATAAAAAATAATCTGATAAAAGCCTAACATGTGTAGCCTTTCTTGACATGCCTTTCTTGAAAGCCTGACAGCTTGCGTGACTTTCAGTCAATGAAATTTGCGTTAGACCAATGAAATTTGAGTGAATGAAATGGGTGATTGAATTTGCGTTACTCATTTGCAGATCATGGTTAGGACTAGAGGATTAGGTCGTGCCTTAGGTCAGGTTACTAGCAGAGGTGTGGGCAGAGGAGATCGTGATGATTCCGATGATGCTCCGCAGCGTCGACGGCCTACTGCATCCGCACAGAGGCAGCGAGTCGCTGTGACTGCAACACACGCTGAGCCAGTCATCCCTGCGCCAGATGTTCAGGATGACCGGATGGAGGCACCAGCTGCTGTGGAGGACATTGTGGCAGACATTCGTGTGGACACAGGCGCAAAGGCTGCTGAGGACGCGCATGAGGGATTTCCGGGTGGTCCGAGCGACCCATCCGTGTTGACCCTGTATGCGGATCACGTTGCTTGCAGCGTATGGACGGGAGAGGTATTTATACTATTTATTTTTAGTTACTTGTAATTAGTTTTCCTTTAAATGATGATTTTAACGAATTTTGCGTTCCTTTATACTTCAATTCAGGACGCTCCTGAATTGAAGCTATCCTCTCATGGGAGGAAGGTCCACAGTTTAGGCACGCCTATCCCTGCCATTGAGGGACTTGTTGCTGGTACATGACTAAGTCCTCTTATTGCGTGTTCGGTAGACACCAACGATCGGGGACTTTTGTCCGCGTTTGTGGAGCGGTGGCACCGAGAGACGTCTAATTTCCATCTCCAGGTGGGAGAGCTCACCATCACATTGGACGATGTCTCCTCGCTTCTCCATCTTCCCGTGATTGGCGACTTACACACTTTTGAGCCCTTGCACGTGGACGATGCGGTTCAAATGCTGGTGGACTTGTTGATGGTCTCTCCAGAGTTTGTTAGGGCTGAGACAGCCCAGTGTCACGGACCGTACGTACGCTTGCAATGGGTACGTGATATATATGAGCGCCGATGCTAGGCAGGTCATTGGACAACTGCGGCTCGCGCATATCTTCTTCACCTTCTGGGTTGTGTGACATCCTGAAATTTCTACCCGGAATTTTGTAAGCATTCCATTTAAATAATTATATAAATATATATTATTCAGTGTGTGTGTGTATATATATATATATATATATATATATATATATATATATATATATATATATATATATTCTTGGTAGAAGTATGTACATTGGGGGAGAAATACGCGGGTTAGACTAATTAACGAAGGGTAACCCATAACTGGACGAATATAGATTAATTCGTAATTAATTAGTCTAAAAATTATTGTTTTGCGTGCAACTTATAATTAAACAAAACCAACCTCTGAACCACGCTTAGGGTCTCATTCTAAGTGTTTTGATATATATTGCCTACTTTCGAAAACGGGCCCCGACGGGTGCAAAAAAACGCGAGGGACTGGAATCAGAGAGGTGGCACACAAACCGAGGCAGGATTTCAGCATCCAAAAAGGTCCAGTTTTTTTTTCTTCTTTTATAGCTGAGTATGTGGTCAAATCAAAGGAAAAGGTGAGCCCTTTTTGCTCCAATCAAAAAGGGACATGTGGATTTGCTTTTTGGAAAGAAAATGAAAAAGAAGAAAAATCATTTTTTTATAAAAAGCCAAATCTTCTCTCTCCTTCTCCAGAAACTTCCAGCAGCCCTTCTTTCTCCCTCCATGTTGCTTTTCTTCCTCTTCTTATCCACCATTGTTGTCTCTTTTGAAGCTCCAAATTCCTCTTCATTTCCACACCAAATTGCAAGGAAAAGCTATTTTCGGAGTCTAGGAGCCTACCTCTACCTCGTGGGACCTTCAATTTCAGGTAAGGGTGAACTTCTTCTCTCTTGAAATCTGGGGGTGTTGGGTTTTGGGAGCTATAATGGGTAGTTCTACTAGGTTATTGCTTTAGGGTAGTTGTTTGTGAAGGAAATTGTTGTAATTATGCTAAACTTGACATGTTTGATGTAAGAAAAACTACGCATGTTGATTAAGGGTTTAATAATGATGCTTTGAGATATATGTATGCTTAAAAGGTAGATAGAAAATTGGTAGAGAGGATGGGGAGAGTTAACTTAGAGTTGAATGTGAGAATGGTAGTGTTGTAGGTGGAAAAGTGTGAGATTTTGAGGGTTAAAAAGCCAAATTTGGGGTTAGTGGAAATTGGATTCTAAAGTGAGTTGATTCTAGTTTAGAATTTCAATTAGGACTTGTAGGAAAGCTTGGTCAGAGCAAATGAGGAAAATGAGTGACAAATGTGAAAGAAAAGAGCCATTTATAGTGTAAATTGAGTGTTGAGAGGTCAAATTTTGAATAGGTGGAGATTTTACCTTAAAATCAGTTTGAGCAAGTCTAATTCAATGTTATAGACTTGATTGAGATGAGAGTTTACCCCAAAATTACCCAATTCTCATTTTCACTTTTCAAACCTTGAAAATTCACTAAATTTGGTGGGTTTTGGATACCTATGTTTTGCTTTACCTTGGTTTGAAGTTTGTTTTTGGTTTGAACATGATTCATACATGGTTTAGGACTTGTAGGATCCAATTTGAGTGGAATTGGATGCATGTAAGCTAGATTTCGAAAATCTGCAAAATTATGCAGAAAAGGCTGTCCAATTGTGCATCAAATCTGCCAATTATGCCGAAAAAAATGATTGTGTAGTGTTGGTTTCTGCTGTCACGGGAAAGGTAGTATATCTTGCATTCTAGACATTCTTTAGCAGATCCCAACGGTCAAAACTTAGATTTCTGTATTAGGAACCCTCAGTTAAAATTTCAAGGCGATCCAATGGTTAACGAATCGGAACGAAGAGGATTTTACTGAGGTATGTGGGTAGGAAAAACTCTGTGGAATTTGAATGAATCTTGTGTAAAGATTTTTTGCCTTCACTCTGTTTTTAAGGTAGTTTCATGAAAAATGGAATTGAATTGTTTGGATATTGTGAAAGCTTGGAGAGGTTGATGGGGACCCGGTGATGAGAGGAACGAGGAGAAGGCTACGTACGTGTACGTGAGCTAAATTTAAAGGTGGGCAACTGGGGATGGTATGCTTATGCCTGGGCCTGTGGAAGGGGGATATTTGTTTTGCGCCATCACTCGATCGCCACCTAGTACCACATGTGACGGGTGCCCCATAATCCAATAAGCTTGGTGTGAGAAAGCGTGGAAGAGTCAGTCTTCCTACTTTTATTTGTTGACCACAGAGTGGTACCTGAAGATATGTCGCGAGGGTCAGGAGACCTTGGGGACGTCAGGTGGGGTGCTATTGCCCAAAACCAAGCTTGGCCAATCCCGACCCAACCCGGGCATAGTCAGCCAGTGAGAACCTGTGACGTACCTAAACAGGCGAGCTCCTGACAGTCAACCAATAAAAGAACAAAAGTCCACGAAGCAAGGAGGCTTGTGTGGCGGCTGACCAGCTATTTATCTTGGGTGTTATATGAAAAATACCCTCTGGTAATCGATTACCAATTGTGTGTAATCGATTACAGGGTCTAAAAATTGAAACAGGACGTTCAGTAGCCTCTGGTAATCGATTACCAATTGTGTGTAATCGATTACACAGTGTTATATGCTACTGGTAATCGATTACCAATTGTGTGTAATCGATTACACAATGTTATATGCTACTGGTAATCGATTACCATTTATGTGTAATCGATTACACAATGTAACTTTCAGGTTCCAATGTGCAAAGGCTGTTGTAATTCGTTTTTGGGCACTGGTAATCGATTACATACTTTGACAATCGATTACCAGAGAGGAAATCTTTTGACAAAGACATTTTGACTGTGTGTAGCCGTTATGGGACGCATTGTATTGTTACCTGTGTAGTAGATTTCTTGTGAAAGAGTCTACCCTCCTTCTTTTATCTCTTGTAGATCACGATGGCAACGCAGTTAATCCATGATCGTGTCGTGATGGAGTGCCTAGAGGGTGTTTGGGAGACCCTCGAAGGTAATGAGAGGTGCCGATTCCGTGGCACAATTCGACTTACTGCTACTTCGCTAGTACATCCGGAGCAACCCGCACGCACACTTCAGCAGCCTGTGGAGTGGATACTACCTACACCTACTCCATATCGACCAGTTGAGCCGGTTCCAGTGATAGAGGTGTCATCCTCTGAAGAGGATCTTGACGAGAACCTAGAGGAGTTACCTCCTGAACCTGCTATGGATGCCCCTGACTTACCAGAGGATGATGAGGACCCGCTCTCTGATGTTGATTCTCCAGAGGATTTTATGTCAGCATTTGAGGCAGACTCTACAGAGGAGAGTGGCCCTAGAGGGACAGTGAATAGTGACGACTCTTCATCATAGCAGACAACTCCTTAGATTAGGCGTACATACTTTTTGTGGGTGGGTGTATCTAGTTCAGACTGCTAGGTTTACTCTTTTGATTTTTGGATGGGTAGACCTCTTGTATAGAAAATTTTGATGATTGTATATATTGTGGTTGAAGCCACCACAATTGTTACCTTTGCTCTGGATGTCACTGTGCTATTTTGCAAACTCCCATATTTTGGACAGTTTTTGATGATGGAAACAATTATGTTTCATCTTGTTATTTGAAAAATAAATGTTAACGAACTTTATTTGAAAAGAGTTTACCGACCGCACCTTATTATTTCTCACGTGACCACCTAAAATGATGGCTGATATATTTTTGAAAGAGAAAAATAGTTTGGAGGTTATGAGTGATCAGAAAGAAATGAATCCGAATAGAGTTGTGAACTGACCATTCAGGACTCTATAGTGATAATTTTCCTTCTGAAATTAATTACTGTGAAATGAATAACAGTGCAAAAATTATTTTTTTTCCCATGGTGCATCTATGAGCCACAACTGACAGCTTGGCGGTTACATCACACTGTTGTAGGTAACAAATATGTTTTTTATTCGTTCAGCCTCAACAATGTTCAACTTTAAATTTTGTTACACTTTCATTATTAATGTTTATAATTTTGATGTTACATCTGTAGTGCTGGATTTATGAGCACTTTCTGTCGGTCGCGGACTCCACTGCTGATCAGGAGTACGACGAGGATTCTCCGCGTGCGTGTAGGTGGATTGCGACCAAGAAGATTGTGAAGAGAATTCGTATGCCGGCGTACAGGGAGCGCCTGGATCGACTCCAGATTCCGAATGTCTGTTGGATCCCTTATGGGGAGCACCGAGAGGTCCGGGACTTCCATGTCAGATCATGCTATTCCGGTCTCTTGCGCTGGGGGCCTGTTGCTATTTATTACCGACCGGAGAGGGTCGTGCGGCAGTTTGGCTACACGCAGACCATTCCTGCTCCTCCTGTCGATTCATGAGTCTCGTATGATGATATACATGACAGGTGGATGCACTACAAGGATCATATCATTCCAGCAGGTGATGTGTGCGTTGTGCCAGGCCAGTGTTCCAGTGACTACATGGACTGGTTCTTCCGCATCTCCCATCCTTTCATGACACCAGGCCACACATTAGATCCTCTGCCTCATGGTCACGCCCCGCAGCCCCAAGTCGTCCCTCAGGCCCCGCAGACGGATATCCCTCGCGTGCCGGAGCCAGGAGCATCGTCGACATCTGCGGAGGAGCCTAGACATGCAGTGGTAAGTAATACTAATAATTTACGTCATTTACCTCAATATTTGCATAATAATTTGTGTAATTAGTTTGTTTTGTATGTAACAGGAAGTTTGTGATGACATTGCTGAGAGGTTGGAGCGCCATCTGATTCTAGGGGTGGTCACGCCTGGCTCATCGACAATGAGGTGATCGAAAAATGCCTCAGGTTGGCCAGGAGTGTGACATAGGACCATCTTGTATATGTTAGGTCTAGACGCAGGCGGCGCACGGATCAGGCATAGTTTATGTACATATTTTATATTGATATTCCATGTATATACAGATATTGTACATGCACTCATTTCATGAGTATTGTTGGTTTTATTTATTTTCATTAGTAATGTTAGTTTTATTTATTTTCATTGATTGTGTATTCCATTTGTGTCTATATACACGCGTGTTATTAAAATGGTCTAGTTAACTTAGTTATAGTATATGCAAATTATTATAAATGGTCTAGTTAACTTAGTTTACCAACTAATAAAAAATAATTTGAAATATAACTTTAAATATAATTGAAATAAAGAAGTTGAAAAGGGTGTAAAAAAAAAATAAACAAAAAATGGACATCATCCGTTATCTAAGATCCTTATTTTATATAACGTACTAATATTTTTAAATTCTCTTATAATTACTATTTTCCCACTTATACTAATGATCATGTAAAAAAATGTATTATAAAGTAGTTAGTATTTTAATTTTTAATATAATACTAATTTTTTTATATTCTTTATAATATTAATGATATGATTAATTCTTTATAATATTATCTTTTATGCATTTATTGATTTTTATTAATATGTATAAAATAACCTTAAACAATAATTATAATGGGATTGAGTAAGTATTTTAATATCATCTTCTAAACAAATTTATTTTAAAAAAATATATTAAAAAATTAATTATTTATAATAAATCAATATTTATAAATATATTATAATTAATAAAATAAATAAATATATTTAATTATATTATAAATAAATATGTTGTATCTTTAAAGTATATTATAATTATTTTTCCTCTTACAGATTAAGTTGATCTGGAAGTCTCTTACGGATCAAGTTACGGATCAACTTGATCCGTAGGAGGAAAATCAAGCAAGGGCAATTTTGCCATTTTATTAGAATACTAGGTGCACCAGCAATAATGCTGGGCGCACCTAGCAACACTCCTAGGTTTTTCACTTTGATGGTTCTAAAAAAATTTCTTTATTGCTCATATTCTTCCTTCCAAATGCCAACAATCAATTTTTGTTACTGTGTTTAAAAAGATAAAGGTTTAATTGTAAATTTAGTCTCCATATTTATCTTAGCTCACGAATTTGGTCCCCATGTAATTTAATTTACCAATTGAGTCCCTCATATTTTTGCAATCATGTTATTTTAGTCCTCAACCTCGAAATTAAATGTTGATTGTTAATTGCTTACATTGACTACCACAAGTCACGTTTTTATTTGACGTTATTTTGGTGCACAAAATTAACCCTCATCGGTAATTTTTATTTTACCTCCTTGTGGCGATTATGGGTTTGGATTTTCAATGTTCCACTCATTTCCATTTCTTCATATATGCTAAAGCTTAAATGATTTAGTTTTTGTTTTATTTTATTTTTACAAGTTCTTGAAGAGATTTTACTCTCTGAAGTTTGGTGTAAATTTTTTTGTTTGCTTGTTGTTGTCACTGAACTTACA
The DNA here is from genome assembly GCF_000004515.6 of Glycine max. NCBI lineage: Eukaryota > Viridiplantae > Streptophyta > Magnoliopsida > Fabales > Fabaceae > Glycine > Glycine max. The sequence goes on from NC_038251.2 coordinate 33,898,297, forward strand.
CCAATGAGTTCTTTGTGTGGGAAAAGTACAAATAGTTGGTGCTTTGAAGATCCCACAAGGATTTCAAATCCCACTTGACCAAGTGGTTGCAATTACATGAACCGTTGGGTGCTGGTTTGGTGTGAAAATTAGAACCCTGTTTGAATTGCATTTTGGAGAACTTCAATTCTTAAATGATTTAACATTTGGAAATTGGAATGGACCTTTGGGAGTTTTGGGTGAAACTTGGGTATGATGTGCACATGATACGAAGCATTTCTTATCTTGTTGATTGATTTCAAAGTTTTTGGAGTGAGTAAAGTTGAAGAGTGTTGTGGCACCAAAATAATGTCTAATAAAAATGTGACATGTGATGGTCAATGTAAATAATTAATAGTCAACATCTAATTTTGGGATTGGGGATTAAAATAACGAGATTGTAAAAAAATGGGAGACTCAATTGGTGACTTAAATTACACGGGAACCAAATTTATGAGCTGATATAAATATGGAGACTAAATTTGCAATTAAAACTAGATTCCACAACAAAATATTTTTTGTAGTTTTAAATTTTTTTTATAATGTTATTTTATTATGTAGTATTATTACCCAAGTAATAATTTAGTATGATGTAGAATTTGTATGTTTGTAGAATTTGTTTTGTCATTTTGGCTACTATTAAATCTTTTCTTGATGAAGACAATTGGTATTACACTACGTGTTGTTGCCACGAAAAGGTATCTCCAAACTCTAAAAAGTACTATTGTGATAGATGTGTCAAACACGTCACAAATGTCACCCGAAGATCATTAATTATACCTACATTTTTTATTTCAAAAATATATGTTATCATTTATACACATACTACAATAATTATATTTTTAATTAATCATACAAAAATGTCAATTTAATAAGAGCTAAACAATTTTTGAGGTATATTTAATTATATTACTGGTTTTTCCTCAAACTATGTGTCAATTATGAGACTACTTCTACCACATTCGTGATGTTTGATCGTGATATATCTGATTTGCTAAAACAGACTAGCGCAAGTTGCTCGAATCTAAGAACCTAATGGGTAGCTTTTATTTGTGTGCTATAAATCTGTTAAATTAATTATATCAATCCAGTAATCACTCTTATGTTCAATTTTTAATTGTAACACATTTTCATATGGTATGCCAAAGGAGTTGGTTGACCTACAAGATCAAACCTTTCTACTCAAGGTTGGCTCTGATCGGGGGATGGGATCGAAATTTGAATTGTCCTATACAGTCAAGAAGGTTCTAGTTGATTTTGATTTAATCCAAAAATTCAAAGATCTAGAGATCGTCAAGGTCATTTTTTAAACTATAATGCCTGAATTAATTGAAAATAATTTTACCACATTAATTTTGAATTTATTACTCTAAAATTGATTTTATTATTAAATTTGGATTAATTTGACCTCAAATTATAATATAATTTTTTTTGAACATATATTAAGGATTTACACCAAGGTGTCTCAAAATTGGACCCATAATTGGCTAGATCAAATGCAGAGGTGGCTAAGGAGGTTGTTAAGGTAATTATATTATACAACACTTATAAATAGTTGCCGAGTCATAAAATGAATTAGGACCCTCAAATATTTTGGATTGATGCAAATAATTACAATGTTTAAAAGTTGTATCTTATATGCCATTAGACAGATGCAATGTTAGATCTGAACAATCCTATATGATATATTTGGACAATCCATGATACCCATTATTTTGATGATAACAAAGATATAAACTATTAATGGACTAATGGTTTATGTGAAGTGAAACATAACATACTTGCTATAAGCTTCTATGGCAAAAAAAATTATCCTTATACTTTTACAAGTAATCATCCAAAGGGAGCTAGAACTTGTTTTTTTATTAATAACTTAATTTGGTGCCCAATGCACTTTTATAAAACATGCGTCCAACCTTTATGAAAACCAATATCAATACACTAAGTCTTGCTTTGCACATTTAAAGGAAATAAACACTTGCACTAAGTGTTTTATACTAAGCAAAATGATGATCATTTAGTATTGAGTTCATGTTAGCTGGCACGAAATGAATATTCTTATTTGTATCTTAATGATTTTTGTTATCTCTTATAATTTGAATTGATAATATTTTCATTTAAAGTATACAATGGCAGAGAAAACAAATGGAAGAATATCACAACGACAAGAATCAAATCGTACAAGTAGTGGAGTAGAGAGTCGCAAACGCAGTGTATTGTTGTCCCTTCTCTCTCTCCTCAATGAGTTGTCATGTAGCAGAAAAAAAAACTAAATATTTTTCTAAAGCCTATATAAAGACCCTCAAGCCTAAGAGTTAAGTATGAAGAATTATTACAAGCTATGTGCTCATCAAATATTCATTGGACAATAAAGTGTACATAAGCTTAATTGATGTCCTTTATTGTGCAAAGTTATTCTGTGTAAAATGATTGTGTATTATTATATCCTTTTTGTGAGAGTTGAATCGTTGTATTCATTCAAACATTTGTTGTTTGTGAAAATCAGGTGTTGCTTAGTGTTAAAGATTACTTAGGTGTTCTTAAACTCAGGGGAAGTTTAAGGGCATGCTAGAAGTGGCTTAGAGAATACTAGTTGTAGCCAAGAATGGTAGGTCACAATACTTGTTTGTAATAAGTTAGATTAGTGGAACCCTTTATAGGTTGTAAAGGGGAACTAGATATAGCTTAGGTTTAGTGAACCAGTATAAATTAAGTATTTCTACTTTTCTCGTTGTTATTTAACTTATATTCTCTTAAGCATATCTTCACTCACTTGGATGCATATGTCTGCTTTTGAAGTTTTTGATTCTATTGGACAATATTTATTAAACCTATTTTCAACATCTTATTCAAACTCATTTGTGAAAATTGATAATTATTTTTCACATCTTGTTTTTGTGAGCAATTATCTTAGTTTTGATAGGATTGTTGTGAATAAATAGTTGCTTTTGTGAATAAACTTATACAAAATGAATTCAAGAAATAAAAATAAAGTTTTGATGTTTTTCTTGTGATATTCATATGAATAGGGGAAATTCAAAGTAAAATAAAAAAGAGTTGAAGATCAATTCTAGTAAGCTTGAAGTTTGCCACAACGAAACTAGGACCAAAGACTGAGGATGATGCATTGCAGAAATTCGCCATAGTGAGCAACAAGTCCAGGAATCAAGTGGAGATTCAAATATATGTGATTTTCACTTTAGCTAGAATTGTTCTTGCCGTGGCTAAAAAATTTGTTGCGACTAAAATTTGACATGGCACAAAACTTAATAGAATCTTTGTTATAAGTAGGGAAGACAAAGGCTGAGGAACTCAACATTTGTAGCCAAAAAAGCTTGTTAAGGGGCAACTTCAGGGTGAAGGACTCTCCAATGAGCTCCAATGGTGGAAGCCTCCATCTCCATCCATTCTTCATTGATTTGTCACTCTTCCATGGCTTGTAATAGCTAAACTCCCTTTGTTGTTGGATTAGGATGTAGTAGAAGTTCAAAACATGTGATCTCTTGGTAATTTGGAATCTATTCTAATCTTTAATGCAATCCTTTTTACTTCTTCTCTTAATTTCTATGCTTAGGAGTGATCAACCTAGCTTTTAGATATTTAAATTGTGTGGAAACAAGTTCATATCCTAGATTTGGAGTAGAATGCGCATGAATCTATTGCTAGGAATAGATTAGGTTTATGCATTGATGAGATTTCTGATTTTGTTCCAATTTCTAGGTTAGGTTACTTAAGCAATTGGGAATCTATTCTAGGAATTGAGAATCCCTTACCTAAGGAATTAGAATTTTATTAACTTTTATGAATCTTGTTTGTCTTAAGATTGAGAATATGATATGAGATTGTGATAATATGTGATGAATTTTGTATGATATTTGAATCCAACAAAGCTTTTACCTTCCATTTGATTTCATAATTTACTGCATAAATTTGTTTGTGAAAACCAATAAACATTGCTCTTTTGCTACATCGAATTGACACCCATTGCAGCTATGTGATTTTCGTTGTGGCTAGAGTTGTTCTCGTTGTGACTAAAATCACCTTTTTTATTTTGCAACTTTTTTCTTGTAGTGAATTCTACCTTCACCACAACAAATTTTCCTCTGTAGTTCCTTATTGTTAATTAATAATTCCTTGGATATTACACAAGTCTCTATGGACACGATACATAAATACTTATCATTTCTTTACTACATAGACTAGGTACATTTGCCTAGATTATGAGTCAATAAGAAATTTGCATTGTTGTCGGGGACTTGTGTCTCAATATCTAGGTAATTAACAAGCTTTATTATCTTAGTTTAGTTTTTAGTTTCTTTGCAGTTTTTTATTCTTAGTTAAAATTCGTCATTTGTTAACTCTTGTGCACTAACTTGGTTTATATTGTTGTACCTTTTTCCTTATTTTAGTTTCAACTCTCCTCTCTTGATTTTATGGAAGAAGATTATGTACACCTCCAAGGAGAACTTTAGAAGATTATGCCGCATTCAAGGGTCCTCTTAACTTTAACACTATTGTTAGACTCGGGGTGAATGTGGCCAACCTAGAGTTGAATCCAAAACTCATTCAATTGATTCAAATGATCAATTTCATGGGTTTTCACATGAAAATCCTTTTACACATCTCTCTACTTTCATTGAAGACTTCAAGTGAATCTTATGAGCTTTTTGAGGACATGGCTTCAAATGACCATGAATTTCAACATGAGTGGATTCCTAAGGAAATAAAGGAAATTCTAGAGCTTACCTCTTAAAAGGCTATCATAGCTCAACAACTTGAGGTCCTCACTAAGTAAGTGTCCCAATTCTATAAAGAATTTGAACATTGGCAAAGCAACCTACTCCCAACTTACCAAGTCTATTATTGTGAATTGTGTGGTGATAGTCATGTTAATAGTGAGTGTGTTGTGCAAGAGAAGGGACAATAACATCCACAAATCATCTTTAATGAGTGGATGAGCACATTGGAAAATACACTCACTCAATTCATTCGAGTATCCACGTTCAACCAAAAGAGCACTAAAGCTTCCATTAATAATTAGGTAGTCCAAGTCAAGCAATTAGCAATGCAATTGGAAGACAAGTCTACCAACACTTTTTCATCCAACTTGGAGGAAAATCCTAAAATAGAGCATTGTAATTTGCCATCATTGGTGGTGGTAGGAGCTTTGGTGAGAAAAAGTGAAAGTTGGAGTGAGTGAAAATGCCGTTGAAAAGAGAAAAATGGTAGAAAAAGAGACTGAAGAAAAAAAGTGAGGAGGATTGATCGAGGCCGTACCCGAATCAAATAAACATTAAAATGCAGTAACTATGAAGTGATCCTAGGTCGTCTCCCAACGAGCAATGATACACCAAATGTTCATAACAGATAGTAGGAAAATAGTAACGAATGGGGGGGGGGGTTGTTTGCTTTTGTAAATTAAACAGCGAAAAGATGAATTAGAAAATATCAAAATTAAAACATGTTGCTTCCCCTTGATTCACAAGCAAGTCTCTTATCCTAGGTTACGAGAATTTATCCTTTATCAGTTTAACCACTTAATCCAACCCTAAATTAAATTACTAAGCGAAATTTAACATAAGGCATTCATTATGTGATTAAGCAACACATACACCAATAACTCATAAACGATCATTAAGCATGAACGTAAATTAAGCACTGAGACAATTAATCAAGCACTAAGCATGCATGAATTAAAAACAACAAATTCTGAGTAATTAGTGAAGAGGAAAAACTGAACAGAATTTAATAGTAATAATAGAACCTCAAAAAGAACTGTGCTTGATCCTCAAGAGAAAACAACGCTGGGGACTTAGCCTTCCATTAATCAGTAGAAAACAAAGAAAACTAGAATTATTCTTCCAAAACGAAAAAGTGTCTAAAAGAAGAAGAGAAGCCTAAAACTAAAAATGAAAAAGGAGAGAGAGAAGAGAGAGGAGAGAGAGAAGAGAGGGCCTAAACTAGAACCTTGGTGCTGTTATATAGTCTTCCAGCCCCAAAGCTTACAAATCTGTTTTAAATCCAAGCCCATAAATAAAATAAAATAAAATCAAATCTAGATAAGATAAAATAAGATAAGATCTAGATGAAATAATATCTAGATGAGATCAAATCTAAATAATATCTAGATAAGATAAGATAAGATCTAATTTTGTAGAATAAAATAGTCTGCCCTCTTCAAGTCCAAGCCCAATTCTGGATTCAAGCCCAATGCTTCATTAATTCCTGAAATTAGATTAAAAACATCAAATTAGCTGAATGGGCCCAAATAATAAAATTGCCTAATTAATTTGACAATTAAGACTAATCAGTACTTAAAGTGGTGCAAAAAGGGTTAAGAAATAGGAGAAAATAATGACACATCAAAACCCCCCATACTTAGCCTTTTGCACTCCTGGGCAAAATGAAATAAAGAACAAAATCCAAGGATATCAAAGAGAGAAAAACAAAACATTTACATATTTCTCAATGAACATCAAGGAATGAAAGGAATGGGTAACATCTAACATGAAGAGATCCAAAGAGTCAAGACATTCGTGAAAATCATCCAAGCAACCCAATCATGGCAAAATAGTAAATCTGCTCAATAATGAAAAGTGATAAAGCCTCACAAGATATACACTCTATCTCTCAAGTGTCTAGGCTACTGTTTACTCTCGAAGCACCCATGAAAACAAACACCACATAGACTTGGAAAAATTCTAAAATTGACAAACAACTTGACAAACACATGCACATGAGGATCAAAAGGTCTTTAAAGGTTGTAATGGGGCCAAGGACAAGGTAGGGAAAAATATGGAATAAGTAGCTAAATCCCAAAGGAATAGAGGAGCAATGGGGAATAAGTGGAAATTAAGCACAAGTAGTAAACCCAAACCCTCTAATATCAACAAAATCAACCAAGGTTCCCAAATCAAGTCCTCATATCAAGACCTTATTTATTCAACTTCACTTTTTTTTTAATAGTACAAATTTGCAGAATTTGCAGCAACTGAATTTGTTTTTTCATTTTTTTATTGAACAATACAAAATTGAAGATTAAAGCGAGAACTAGGCAATATATATATATACATCAAGCATGGCCAAAATAAAACATTAAGCATGGCAAAAAATCATATATTCCAATGAAACATACCCCCCCCCCCCCCACTTATTCCCAAAACAATTCCAAAGCTCCAAAATTCCTTAAGGTAAGGTGATATCATGGTTTTTCGCTTAAGGCTTGTAATGAGCTTCAAAACAAAGAAAGGGGACATAGGCTCAAAGGGGCTATCAAAGGAATCAATTCAAGGTAAGTCCATTTGGCTAGAAGCTTATAAGAACAAAATTGCCTAAATCATTTCCAAATATACATGTGAATTAGGAAGCATCAACAAGAATAAAGCCAAGGCTATTGTGCAAGAAATCAATGGGGCAAAACACATCAAAAGATTATGATGATGGATGGCTCAAATTCTCACAAAGGTAAACTTATCACTTTCAAATTGAGCTTTCAAAACTATCATGACATGTAGAGGAAAAACAAGGATTTCAAATCACAAAATGTCAAGAGACTTTTATTTTCAGAATAATTACCCATTACTTGAACATATCCTATAATTCAAAGACAAACATGCAAATTTAACACAACAAAACTAACAAAATTAAACTAGAACCCAACAAAACTAACAAAATTAAACTAATTTAGCACAACTAACAAAACTAGCAAAACCAAAGAACACTCCCCCATACTTAAACAACATATTGTCCTCAATGTAGCACAAGTAAAAGATTAAAAGCAATTAAACCATCAAATAGAATCGGACAAATGTAATAAAAGTAAAGAAGGAGATAGGAAAGAAAAACTCCCTAAGTTATGGTGGAGGAAGAGTATGGTGGAGTAAGGAAGTCTCTTCCACCACTACGTCCACTAAAGAAGGGTTTGTGAGGAATGGCTTAAGTCGGTGTCCATTGACCTTGAAGCTCTTGTTCGTGGAGTCGCTTTTGATCTCAACTGTACCATAAGGAAAAACATTAGTAACAAAAAAAGGACCAATCCACTTAGACCTCAACTTACCACTCATGAGTCCAAGATTAGAATTATACAATAACACTTTTTGCCCAACCATGGAGTCCTTCTTAATTATCATGCTATCATGGAACTTCTTGGTCTTTTCTTTGTAGAACTTGGCATTCTCATACGTTTCTAGGTGGATCTCATCTAACTCACTCAGTTGCAACTTTCTTTCCTCACCAGCTTGATCCATAGAGAAGTTGCAGGTCTTCACTGCCTAGTATGCTTTGTGCTCAATCTCCATTGGAAGATGACATGTCTTTCCAAAGACAACCTGATAAGGAGACATTCCTATGGGTGCTTTGTAGGCAGTCCTATGTGCCGAAAGAGCATCATCTAGTCTGGTACTCCAATCTTTCCTGCTTGGCTGCACAATCTTCTCTAAAATTCTCTTGATCTCCCTGTTAGAAATTTTTGCCTATCCATTAGTTTGGGGGTGGTATGGTGTGGATACCCTGTGGACAACCCCATACTTTTTAAGCAAGGCATGCATTGATTTGTTGCAAAAATGGGTTCCTTGATCACTAACGATTGCTTTAGGTACTCCAAACCTGCAAAACAAATTAGATCTGACAAAATCTACAACAACCTTAGCATTATTAGTTCTAGTGGGCTTGGCTTCCACCCATTTTGAAACATAATCAACTACAAGGAGAATGTAAACATAACCAAAAGATACAGGAAAAGGGCCCATGAAATCTATACCCCAGACATCAAACACCTCACAAAATAGTGTAGGTTGCTGAGGCATTTGTTGTCGCCATGTAAGTGCACTTCCTGCTCTCTGACACTGCTCACAAGTGCTATAAATCTTCCACACATCTTTAAAGATGGTGGGCCAGTAAAAGCCACATTCAAGCACTTTGCAAGATGTCCTTTGAACACCCAGATGACCTCCCGGTGCGGAAGAATGACAGAACTGCAAGACTGAGTCAATCTCATGATCTGGAATGCATCGTCTAATGACCTGATCACTGCACAATTTCCACAAGTAGGGGTCATCCCAAATAAAATGCTTAGCATCACTTTTAATTTTATCTTTTTGAGCCTTAGATGCTAAGGGAGGAAAAATAGAAGCAACTAAATAATTGACAATGCTGGCAAACCAGGGAGTAGAAAGAGAATCAGAAATACTATACAATATATATAAATGATCATCCGGGAAATCATCCCGAATGGTTGAGTCCTCATCAGACACATGTTCGATCCGACTCAAATGATCAACAACTAAATTTTGTGCTCCGCTCCTATCACGGATCTCCAAGTCAAACTCTTGGAGCCAGAGCATCCATCAGATCAACCTAGGCTTTGAATTAGCCTTCTACAACAAGTACTTTAAAGCTGCATGGTCAGTATAAACAATAATGCGAGTACCAAGCAAATAAGAATGAAATTTTTCAAGAGCAAAAACTATGGGTAGTAGCTCTTTCTCAGTAGTAGTATAATTCGCTTGGGCAACATCTAAAGTCCTAGAAGCATAATATATCACCCTAGGCAATTTATCAATTTTCTGAGCAAGGACAGCCCCCAATGCATAATTTGATGCATCACACATAAGCTCAAAATGGGCTATCCAGTCGGGTTCTTGGATGATGAGGGTGGTAGTCAGTGCTCTTTTTAGGCAATCAAAAGCCTCTTTGCATTTATCATTAAAGTCAAACTCCACCTCATTTTGCAACGAGTTGGATAGTGGAAGGGCTACTTTGCTAAAATCTCTTATAAAGCGCCCGTAGAATCCTGCATGACCAAGAAAAGATCGCACCTCTCACACGCAAGAGGGGTAAGGCAATTGTGAAATAACATAAATTTTTGCAGGATCTACTTCAATGCCCTTATTGGAAATAATGTGGCCTAAAACTATACCTTGCTCAACCATAAAATGACATTTTTCAAAATTTAGAACAAGGTTAGTTTGAGTGCATCTATTCAAAACCTTTTCCAGACTATCCAAACAAACATCAAAAGAGGATCCATATATAGTGAAATCATCCATAAACACCTCTATGCAATTTTCTAAAAAATCACTAAAAATACTAATCATGCACTGCTGGAAGGTACCAGGGGCATTGCACAAGTCGAAAGGCATCCTCCTATAGGCAAAAGTGCCGAAGGGGAAGGTGAATGTGGTCTTTTCCTGATCCTCAGAAGCAATAGTGATTTGCATATAACCAGAAAAACCATCAAGGAAACAGTAGTGAGATTTACCTGCCAGGCTTTCAAGCATCTGGTCAATGAATGACAGTGGAAAATGGTCCTTTTTGGTAACCTGGTTCAGCCTCCTATAGTCGTTGCATACTCTCCAACTGTTCTACACCCGAGTAGGAATCAACTCATCCTTCTCATATTTTATCACGGCGAGGCCGGTTTTCTTCGTAACTACCTGGACGGGACTCACCCATTGGCTGTCGGAGATAGGATAAATGATTCCAACTTGCAAAAGCTTGGTTACCTCCTTCTTCACTACATCAGGAATCACCGGGTTGAGTCTTCTCTGTAGCTGTCTTACTGGTTTAGCCCCATCTTCTAAAATTATTCGATGCATACATGTGGATGGGCTAATACCAGGAATGTCCGCCAGGGTCCAGCCTATAGCCTTCTTATGCTTCTTGAGAACTGATAACAGTTTCTCCTTTTGCTCATCAGCAGGGGAGGCAGATATAATTACTGGAAAACTTTTGCTATCATCCAAGTAAGCATATTTTAAATTTGATGGCAGAGGCTTCAATTCTGGTGTGGATGGCTAGATAGTGGTAGAAAAAGATGGTTTCTCAGCCTGTACCTCATAAAGAAAGTCAAAGGTATGTGTACTTCCTGAAACATGGTTAGTTCTATCTGACTCTATAAAATCAATCTCAAGAGGTAAAACATCACTAGACAAGTAATCAATATCAAATTCAGATTCACTCTCAGCATCAAATTCAGACATATGATCAAGTACAAATTCAGATTCAATGCATGAAGAGTGACAGGCATGCAAATTAGAATGAAGATCAATCATGTATTCATCAACAATATGGTCAATTATTTCAACACGAAATACATAAAGATCTTCAGATGGGTGTTTCATAGCATCAAGAATATTAAAATGAACAGTTATATCACCAAACTCCATAGATAATGTGCCTGCATATACATCTATCTTAGTTCTAGCAGTTTTCATAAAAGGTCTGCCTAGAATGATGGGAACTGATCCTTTAGAAAATCCCTCCTTCATATTTAAAATATTAAAATCAACAGGGAAAATTAGCTCTCCAACTCTAACTAAGACATGCTCTATGAAACCAGCAGGATAGGCAACACTTCTATTAGCTAAATGAATTACCACATCAGTTGACTGCAAAGGACCTAGAGATAGAGAATTAAAAATAGACAGAGGCATAACACTAACAGAAGCTCCTAAATCTAGCATGGCATTGTCAAACTTATTGTTCCTTATAATACAAGGTATGCTGAATGTACCTGGATCTTTACATTTTTCAGGGATTTGGGGAACATATTTACCAATCAATGCGGAGACATTTCTGCCCATACTAATTCTTTCACTTCCTTTAAGCTTCTGCTTATTAGTGCACAACTCTTTCAAGAATTTAGCATATCTTGGAATTTGCTTTATTGCATCCAGCAGAGGTATGTTTACCTCTACTTTTCTAAATGTTTCCAATATCTCCTTCTCAGTATCTTCCATTTTTTTGTTGGAAATTGCTCTTGGAGGGAATGAAAGAGGGATATGTTGCTTCTCTTTAGATTCACCTGCATAGAAATTGTTAGGTAACTTACTCTTTAAATTTTTGTCATCATCTTTTTCTGGAGTAGAGTGAAGTTGGGCAGGTTCATTTGCAGATGAGGAAGATGTTGCTGGTTGAGGTTCTTGACACTGCTTTCCTGACCTCAATGAAATGACACTCACATTTTTGGGATTCTGGACAGATTGAGAAGGCAATATGTCAGAATTCTGGGACTGTTGTTGATTTAACTATGTAGCCAATTGTCCCATCTGATTAGTTAAGCTCTGAATGGAAGCTCTGGTCTCTTGTTGAAACTGCATGTTTTGCATAGTCATTTGCCTCACAAGTTCTTCAAGGGAAGGTTGCGAAAGAGCCTCAACTGTTTGCTATTTCTGGGGCTATTGCTGTTGTTGTTGCTGAATTGGTGGAGGAACATATGGTCTTCTTGGGCCAGCAACATTTTGAAAATAAGGTTGCTGTTGCTGCTGTTGTGAAGGATTTGACCATCTAAGGTTGGGATGATTACTCCATCCGGGATTGTACCTGTTGCTGGAGAGGTCATAATTGTTCTGTTGTGGCTGATTTTGTTGCTAAGGTTGAGGAGGTTTGTTGTAGATGTTTGCAGCATAAGCTTCAAGCTATTCAATTGCTTCAGATTGTTGCATAGAAGGGCAAAGGTCTGTGTGGTGGTCGGCAGAGGAGCATAAACCACAGAGTCTGGCGACAGGTGCAAATTTTTGATTCATGGCCAGTTGGGTTACCAGGTTAACCAAGGCATCTAGTTTACCTTCAAGCTTCTTAGTCTCACCTGATGAAGATGAATTCGTGGCTACTTCATGCACTTTTCTAATGACAATAGCATCACTTTTGGCACTAAATTGTTGGGAGTTGGAAGCCATATTCTCAATTAAATTTCTAGCTTCAGTAGGGGTCATGTCTCCTAGGGCTCCACCACTGGCAGCATCTATCATACTTCTCTCCATGTTGCTGAGTCCTTCATAAAAATATTGGAGGAGAAACTGCTCAGAAATCTGGTGGTGAGGGCAACTAACACATTTGTCATAGCCTATATGGTACACTCTCTCAGTAGAATTTCTTGGATACTAATAGATTCCCTACAGGTTAGGTATGGCAGGACGTGGTAAGGATCATAACCGTGATGTCCTCGACCGCATCACAGCTATGTTGGAAACTCTAGTGCAGGAACGTGATGTGGAGCTGGCAGAGTATCGGGGACTCATGGCTTTCCGTAAGAACCACCCGTCGAAGTTCAGTGGGGACTATGATCCAGATGGTGCTAGGTTATGGTTAGCTAAGACTGAGAATATTTTCGAGGCGATGGGTTACCTTGAGGAGCATAAGGTCCCTTATGCGACGTTCATGCTCCAAGGAGAAGCTGAGAACTGGTGGAAGTTCGTGAAACCTACATTAGCAGCACCTGGAGGTGTGATTCCTTGGAATGCCTTCAAGGACAAATTCCTAGACAACTATTTTCCATGAGATCTCAGAAAGCGAAAGGCGAGGGAATTTCTGGATTTGAAGCAGGGAAACATGTCCGTTGGAGAATACACGACCAAATTTAATGAACTTCTACAGTACTGGCCTCAATACCAAGATGCTCAGAACGAAGAAGACTTATGTGCTCAGTTTGAGAATGGGCTTCGATTGGAGATTCAACAGGCAGTTAGCTACATGCAGATTATAGATTTCTATCAATTGGTGACGAAGTGTCAAATATTTGAGGACAAGATGAAAGAGAGGCAAGCCAGAGGCTTTGGAGGACCACAAAGAAGCCACTCTTTTAGAGGAAACAGTAATAAGAGGATGAAGCCATATTCCAGCAACAAGGGGAAACAACCTATGACTACGTCCAACATGAGCCAGTCAAAGGGGAATAGTGCTTTCAATGCGGAGGACCGCATCTTAGGAGAAATTGCCCACAACTCCAGCAGACACAGGAAGATCGTTGCTATATTTGTGGCAAGGTAGGCCATTATGCTCGAGAGTGTAGAATGACTGGGAGACCGATGGTAACTGCCAATTCTAACACATTCAACCGTGGATCTACTAATCCCACGAGAAGCGATAATGTTAGCAACAACAATAACGCTAGTGGTGGAAGACCAAAGGTACCCTCCCGGGTATTTGCTATGAGGGGATCATAAGCTGCTGCTTCCGACGATTTGATACAGGTTAAGTATTTGATTGCTGATAAACTGCTAGATGTACTCTATGATTCGGGTGCCACACACTCGTTCATATCTCATGCATGTGTGGAGAGGTTGGGGTTATGTCCTTCCCACCATATGGCTTGCCTCCCAATTATACACCACCCAATGTTGCACACACTCCCGATAAGAATGTCAATAACTCTACTCCTATACCCATTGAGGGCCAACAACCCCAATCTGGTCATGCATAGGTCCCTCAACCCATGCAGGAAACACATGAAGTACCTCGAGACCGCACTATAGCCGACTTCGAGCCTCACCTCGAATATGCCATAGAGGGCAAGCATTTGGTGGCATACCCCTGCCAAACACTTTGGGGGGCCCTCAATACTGCCCACAACCACACCTACAACCCTTACATTTCGCGGTGGGGAGGTTGCCTCCTACCATGGTGGAAAATGAAAAATTTGATCATATAGAAGAAAGGCTGAGGGCCATTGAAGGGGGCAGAGACTATCCTTTTGCTGACATGGTAGAATTGTGCCTAGTGCCCGATGTCATTATCCCTCTGAAGTTCAAGGTGTCAGACTTTGATAAGTACAAGGGGACTACTTGCCCCAAGAATCACCTGAAGATGTATAGTAGGAAAATGGGGGCATACTCGAAAAATGAAAAATTATTGATGCATTTCTTCCAAGAAAGTCTTACTGGGGCAGCTGTCAACTGGTATACTAATCTGGAACCCTCCCGGGTCCATTCCTGGAAGAACCTAATAGTTGCCTTTGTTAGGCAATATCAATACAATTTTGATATGGCTCTGGATAGAATGCAGCTATAGGACATGTGTAAGAGGGAGCATGAATCTTTCAAAGAATATGCCCAAAGGTGGAGGGATCTAGCAGCTCAAGTAGCGCCCCCAATGATGGAGAGGGAGATGATAACAATGATAGTGGACACGTTACTGGAATTCTACTATGAGAAGATGGTGGGTTACATGCCTTCGAGCTTTGCAGATTTAGTGTTTGCGGGTGAGAGGATCAAAGTAGGCCTAAAAAGAGGCAAATTTGATTACGTTGCTTCGATGAATTCTGGTGATAGGAGGCCTAGGGCAAATGGAGGGAATAAGAAGGAGGGAGACACCCATGATGTGGTTGTCGTTCCTGCATGGCCAAATTTCTCGTTAGCCCAACAATATCAATACTCAGCCAGTATCAGTCCTTCTCATTACCTACCACCTTACTAGCCGAGAATGCCTAATCATCCACAAAGGCCACCCCCAAATCAGGCACAAAATCCACCTGATGCACATCCAAGACCAAACACCACCGCCAATACCAATCAAAACACAAACCAGGGAAGGAACTTTCTAGAAAAGAAGCCTGTAGAATTCACCCCAATTCCAATGCCATATGGTGACTTACTCCCCTATCTGCTCGATAATGCAATGGCAGTCATAAGCCCAACAAAGATTTCTCAACCTCCATTTCCCAGAGGATACAACCCCAACGTGACATGTGCTTATCATGGGGGAGTTCCCGGGCATTCCATTGAGCATTGTATGACCCTGAAACATAAGGTGAAAAGTTTGATTGATGGAGGTTGGCTGAGATTCGAGGAGGAGAATCGCTTGTGAATTCTGATGTCGTCAAGCAATACTACGTATGATGCTTGGGGCAATTTGAGGGTTATTGTTAGATGTCTCCAATGACTCATTAGGATTTTCAGGTTAATGCCATTACTGTAAACAATAGTCACAATGCTAATAATATGGATAAATTTGATGTCCTTGTTTCTCATTCTCTCACAATTACATCTTGCCATATTTATTGAACATTCACTGGAATGTGAATATACGTTGTTGGCTTGTTTGCTCAAGTAACTTGCACTCCTGAGTTGATCTCCAAGTCTGTTCAATTAGAAATTGCTCGTTCTACACGTTTAGTAAGGGTGCCATAAACGACGAGTAAAAAAAAGAAAAGAATGTTTGATTGACTGTGTTCCAAATAAAAAAATAAGAAGTATAAACATTCATGTGACCTCATTTTTATCATTCTTAAAGTTTTCTTTTTGAGAGAAAAGTGAGTTGTCAAGAACAAGAGTCTTTCGACTTAATCTATCAATTGAAAATCCTTTAAATATTTCTCGTCCTTGAAAATTCCTTTTCGAGAACCTGCACAGTTCCTTTCATTTTTCCTTGCTTTAAGGTCATAACAAAAGACAACAATAGATACCCCAGAGCCTTACACTGGGGCAGTGAAGGACACCATGCATAAGCCTCAAGTGAACCTAGGGGCAAATAAGAAGTCGTCACCTAATAGGTCGAAAACCTGAAAGGCGGCCTCCTAAGCCTCCCCAACCTTTGGAGTATCTTCTGCGGCCTGCATTTGTGGTTCCTGAGCCACAGAAGCCTCACCTCCCCCCAAAAAGGAAGGCTGGACTCCGGGCCAAGCTACCTGTGCCAAGAAGTCCTCCATGCTCATGATCAACTACTACTGAGATAAATCCTGCATACTCTACATCACTAGGAAAAGGCCGTGATGAATTCTCTATAGCATGGGCATGATCGCATCATAGCTCGGTGCGGAGGGGCCGACTGGCGTTGAGATATGTGCTGGAGGTGGAGGTACGGGTGCTGGTGCTGGAGCTGGAGCATCTGAAGGGGCTCAAGCCTTGGCCTTGCGGGACCCAGGGAATATGATGGAAGGATCCTCTGGGTTCCAGCAGTTCTTCTTGATATAGGCCAAATTAATGGCGGGGCTAAGGGACTCAAAAGTCAGAGAATCAAACACTACTCCTCTGGCTATGCATAGGGCTGTGATAAGGGCAGGAAAGCCCAATCTAGACAAGTTGGACTAGGCCATCTAAGAGATCTGTCCGGAAATGATTGAGCCTAGGTCTATGTCCATCTTTATGACAAGGCCGTACACCAACCTTGCTATGTCCATATTAAGGTCAGAGGTGTGAGAAGAGGAGCGAGGTTGGAGTAGGAAAGGACACTCCATGTCTAAGCAAGTGTAGTCAGGTCCTTCCTCAGCAGCTTCCAAGGCGCCCCCTCAACATTTAAAACAAATCCTTGCCCTGGTATAAAAAGTTTGGTTGCAATAGCCTAGGGGTCAAGGTGAGTGTGATAGAAACGAGAGTAAACTGAGTACCTCTTCCTAGGCTCGAGTACCACAGGTGTCTCCAGGAATGTGTTTAGTGTGGTTGCATCAAACTTGATTGTCTTCCCTGCACCTTGCATTGCCTGGGGGAGCGATCCTCTAGGTCATAGAGGTTTGAGTAAAACTCCTTAACCAATGCCAAGTCAATGTGGTTCTCCATCTGGTGTGCAAGATTCCTATGCCACTGATGGAGCTCCAGCTCCCGAAGGAACTCATCATAATGGATGTTCATCTTGTATCTCTCCCATGTGGTCTCAGAGAAGAAACAAGATGTGTCGTATGGCTCTTGTGGTCTAGAGGATGAAGCACGTCTTTTCTTTAAGGCCATCTACACCAAAACACAACAAAGGAGTGAAGTTAGTCAGGATTTATTGAAAACTGACCTAAGAAAACATGTCGTAAAATAGGGTTGGCGCTAAGCGAGATGGGCTCGCTTAGCATGCCTTACAAAAATAACAGCATTGTGCTTAGCGCACTGGGCGCGATAATAGAAAAATAATAACACTGGCTAAACGAGACCTTCTCGCTTAGCTGAAAGACAGCAGTGGCTAAGCGAGAGTGACTTGCTAAGCCTTATTCACTAACAGAGAGGAAATTGCGCTTAGCATGATTGACTATCTAAGTTTCAGAACTATCTAAGTGTGCTCGCTAAGTACGGATGGCCGGTTTAACGAGTTCATACAAACCCAAAAATATAAAAGCAAAACTCAAAGACTCACTAAGTCGTAGTGCAATAGCTTAATGAGTTCATCCAAACTGTAGAAATTTAAACAAACTTGTTGAACTCGCTTAGCGGAACAGGCTGCGCTTAGCGAGTTCATCCTGAAACCCAGAATTTCATCAAAACGTATGAACTCGCTTAGCGAAGCATGTTCGCTTAGCGAGTTCATCGCAGAACCCAAAAATTAGGGCTTGTCAGCCTAAACTCCCTAAGCCACTATACAGGCTTGGAAGCTTGAGGCTTAGCCCTTCTAACCAAAACTACATTGCAACCTAAAGCAATCCTAACACTACATTAACTACATAGCAAACTAACAATCAAAAACACATTCATAATTAACTAATCACTAAACTATTAGTCATCTACCTTAGGGTTCCAAAATGAAAATTAACAAGAGAGAGAAAAAGGACAACTTACTTGGAATTGTAGGAGTAGAGTAAAAAGTGCAAGGCAAGTAGAGTGTAATGAACAGAGCAAATTGATGAGCAGAAGAGCGAATGAGGTGTAGTTATAGAAATTTAAAATGTAACTGGCCTAAGGCAGTTATGTTTTCCTTTTGCAGTTTTGATTTGCTCGCTAAGCGCGAGTGTCGAGGTAAGCGAGCACTCTGTGACGTTTGAATTTTCAGAATTTAAATTCACGCACTTAGCGAGACAGACTCGCTCTGCCCACTTCTCTAAAATGTTAACCCGAGAGGTTTTTGGTCTTAGCACGCAGATGCGCGCTTAGTGATTTTTGCAGTCTGATTGGTCTACAACTTCCGCTAAGCAGGTCATGGCGCGCTTAGCGGATTAAATTAGTGTGGATGCAGTAGTGGGGTAGCGCTTAGCAAGGTGGTCTCGCTTAGCGTAATTGCCATTCCAGAGAGACTTTTGGGCTTAGTGAGATGGTCTCGCTTAGCTGAATTATCATTAAAGCCTAGACAGAGAGGGTGTTATGCTTAGCGTGCAGGGGCGCTTAGCTAGGCAATATGACGTGCTTAGCGAGCTAGCTCGCTTAGCCCAATTTCATTAAATGCACAACCCAAAAAGGTTTTGGGCTTAGCACATGTGCTCGCTTAGTGAGGCCCCATCAGCCACTAGATGAGGGGTTGGAGCGCTTAGCAAGAGTATTACTTGCTCAGCACATAGGCTATGTCTCGCTTAGCGCGAGTGTCGCGCTAAACGAGTTGGATGACTAAAAATTTTTTCTAAGTCCTTCCCATTCTTAGCTTTAGAGAAGCTTGTGGCCAACCCCTTTCAATTAAGTTCATGTTTTTTCACTCTACTCTAGTAGTATCAAATGAACACAACCTAACTAATATGCATTAAAACAACATAAATTGATTGAGAAATGTAAAAAAAACTGGGTTGCCTCCCAGTAAGCGCTTCTTTAACGTCACTAGCTTGACGCATGTCACCTCTAGGGGTCCTGTAAATGCAAGATGGTGGTTAATCGCTCAATGTTACCACCATGGTACAACTTCAATCTTTGCCCGTTCATAATCTAGCTTCTCTCAGGAGTTGTTGACTGAGGATCCATTAACTCTACTACTCCGTACGACCTCACTTCTTTGATAGTAAATGGTCCAGACCATTTAGACTTCAATTTGCCTGGGAACAACTTTAGCCTTGAGTTAAATAGTAGAATTTGTTGGCCTGGCTGGAAGTCCTTCTTCAGCAACTTTTTGTCATGATTTGCCTTCACCTTTTGTTTGTATAGCCTGGATGATTCAAATGCATTCAGCCTCATTTTCTCCAACTTTAATAGTTACAGCTTCCTTTTCTCCCCTAATAGAACCTCATCAAAATTCAGGAACTTCAAAGCCCAATATTCTTTATGCTCCATCTCTACTGGTAAGTGGAAGGCTTTGCCATAAACCATTTGAAATGGAGATAGGCCTATGGGGGTTTTAAAGGCTGTCCTATAAGCACATAATGCATCATCCAGCTTGCTTACCCAATCTCTTCTAGTAGAGGCCATAGTTTTCTCTAAAATCTTCTTCATTTCCCTGCTGGAAACTTCAGCTTGACCGTTTGTTTGTGGGTGGTATGGTGAGGCCACCTTGTGTGTGACGCTGTAATGACCTAGCACCTTTTGAAGTTGGCTATCGCAAAAGTGAGAGCCCCCCATCACTGATTAGGACTCTCGGCACCCCAAAGCGAGAAAAGATATTCTTCTTCAAGAACTTTACCACAGTTTTGGCATCATTCTTTGGGGCAGCCATTGCTTCAACCCACTTGGACACATAATCAACAGCTACAAGGATGTATTCATTCCCATGAGATGGAGGAAGTGGACATACAAAGTCAATACCCCCACAGTCAAAGACTTCTACCTCCATTATATTTTGTAGGGGCATTTCATTTCACCTTGAGATTCCTCCCATTCTTTGACATTGATTGCACTGAGTTGCATGTTCATGGGCATCCTTGAAAAGTGATGGCCAAAAGAATCTCGATTGCAGGACCTTGGCTGCTGTTTTGTCACCACTATAATGGCCTTCATAAGGTGAATTATGGCAGTGCCACAATATTCTTTTAGACTCCTCTTTTGTCACACATCTCCTCAAAAGATTATCAGCTCCAATCTTAAACAAGTGTTGATCATCCCTGACATAAAAGCGAGCATCATGCAAGAATTTCTTCTTCTGCTGCCAGTTCAAATCCTTTGGAAGGATTCCTGCTGCCTTAAAGTTGGCCAGGTCAGCAAACCATGGCCTTTCATTCACCACTAACAACGATTCATCTGGAAATTCATCTCTTATCTCTAGCTCCTTCAAAGTCACTTCCTCATTTACTAGTCTTGACAAGTGATCAGCCACTAGATTTTCAGATCCTTTCTTGTCTTGAATGACTAAATCAAATTCTTGTAGCAATAGAATCCACCTGATTGGCCTAGGTTTAGAATCGGCCTTGGTCAACAAATATTTGATAACTGCATGGTTGGTGTACATAATAACCTTGGATCCCACTAGGTATGATCTGAATTTTTCCAGGGTGCATACAATTGCAAGCATATCCTTTTCTGTGGTGGCATAATTCAATTGAGCATCATTTAAGACCTTGCTCGCATAGTAGATGGCATGAAAAAATCTACCTTTCCTCTGACCCAACATAGCACCAACGACATAGTCACTTGCGTCACACATGAGCTCAAACTCTTGGCTCCAATTTGGTGTTGTAATGACGGGAGCAGACACTAAGCTGGTCTTTAAGGCGTCGAATGCCTTCAAACACTCTTCACCAAATAAGAACAAAGCATCCTTATTGAGAAAATTACTCAGTGGTTTGGCAATCTTTGAGAAATCTTTGATAAACTACCTATAGAACCCAACATGCCCTAGAAAGCTTCTTACTCCCTTAACATTCCTTGGTGGAGGCAGCTTCTTAATAACATCTATTTTTGCCTTATCTACCGTGATTCCCCTTACAGAAATTTTGTGGCCCAAAACAATCCCTTCTTGAACCATGAAGTGGTATTTTTCCCAATTAAGCACCAAATTGGTCTCCTCACAGCGTTGCAACACCAGTTCCAAATTTTCTAGACAACAATCAAATAATAAGCTGAACACCGATAAGTCATCCATAAACACTTCAATACACTTCTCTACTGATGTGTCATTATTTTCTCCTATTTCTTACCCCTTTCTGTCACCATTTTAATTACTGATTAGCCTTAATTGTCAAATTAATTATGGAGTTTTATCATTTGGGCCTACTTGACTAATTCTGTGTTTTAATTTAATTTCAGGAGAATTATAAGTAATTGGATTTGGATCTGGAATTGGGTTGAACCGGCTTGGACTTGAAGAGAGCAGACAATTTTATTTGTCGTCCAGTTTTATTTTATTTCATTTTTGGGCTTTATTTTTGTAATTGGGCCACCAGACCTTATTGGACCCAAAAATCATATTTGTAAGCTTTGGGGCCTAGTGACCTTTAGTGAGCCCAGCTGCTAGGGTTTTAGGTGGGCGGTTACTATTCATGTAGAAGGGAGATTTGTAGGGTTTCATTTTCAGTTTTTCGTGTTACTGTTCACGCGCATGGTACTGTTCACGTAGCAACTCCATTTTCATTTTCTGCTTCAAATTCCAGTTTCATTTTCATTTCTGTCTTCTAATTTTAGTTTATTTTTTGCCTTTTATTTCCTTTTCATTTTTGCTGTTAATGGAAGGATGAATCTCTAGTGTTGTTTTCTCTTGAGGATTAAGCATAGCTCTCTTTGAGGTTTTGTTATTAATATTAAATTCTGATCAGTTTTCCCCTTCACCAATTATTCTGTATTTGTTGCTGATATTAATCCATGCATGCTTAATGCTTGATTAATTTTCTTTGTGCTTAATTAATGTTCATGCTTAATGGACATGTGAGAGGGATTAATTGGTGTATGTATTTCTTAATCACATAATGACAACCTTGTGTTAATTTTCGCTTAGTAAATTAATTTCGAGTTGGACTAAGTGGTTGAACTGATTAGGGATAAATTCTCGTAACCTAGGATAAGAGACTTGCTTTTGAATCAAGGGAAACAACATGTTTTAGTTCTTTTATTTTTTTTAATTCAAGTTTGCTTGCTGTTTAAATTACAAAACAACAAACCCCCCCCATTTCGTTACTGTTTTATTATTATATGTTATGAACGTTTGTTTGATCATTACTCACTGGGAGACGACCTAGGATCACTTCCTAGATACTGCATTTTAATGTTTATTTGATTCGGGTATTACTCCGATCAAATTTGGCGTCGTTGCCGGGGAGTAGTGGTCCAAAGGTTCATAATTATGTTTTTGTGTCTTTGTGTTTGTTTCTGTGTGTTTTTATAAAATCTGTATTATGTGACTAATTTGCAGTGTTTAGTTGTTTTGTGTGTAGTTGTGTTGTTTAGTGTTGTTTGTGTGTGTTTTAGGTGTCCCCTGTTTAGGGGTGAAATTTCGTGGTTCCCCCCTGTTCAGAGGTGAAAAGTGTTGTGAATAGTGTTATGAACAGTGTCGAATTTTGCTAATTAATTGGCAATTTTTGTTTTGATAGCTAGAGTTGTTATTTTTGGCTGATTTTTTGTGTGGTAGTTTCTTTTGATCCATATTTTGTGTGAAAAATATCAGAAGCACTTGGTGTGGCTGAATTTGAGAGATACAAAAAATTTGGGAACTTATTTTTAGCAAAACTCAAAACGGCCATAACTTTTGCTCCGGTTATCAGAATGACTATTATTATATATGCATTTGGGGTAGAAAAAAAATTTCCCATGCAGCCCCAACCCACTAGTGCTGGTTGCGGTTCTCAGTGCTTAAGAAATCAGCTATTTACTAAGTTTTTTTTTAAAGTATTATTATCCTATTTTTCTAAACTTTTCTTAGGCAGTTTTCATAGTTAGACTTTGAATTTTTGTCTGAAAATTTTTGTGCTATCTTTTCATGATTTTTGGGTGTTGCTCACAAATTTTCAGATCATTTAGATATCGTTTGAGTATAGTTGTAGTTTTACCCCTAGCTTTACCCCCTTTTTACCCTTGGTGCTTGTTTGAAAAATACATGATTTGCTGCATATAGTGAATGACTAGGGGCAATCCAGGTGAGTTACAACCCTTTGATCCTGAAATAGATATAACCTTTCATAGATTAGTTAGGCATAGTGTGCATCCTGATCATTTTGAGCATTCTGAGTATTCTGAGCATTTTGAGCATTCTGTTGCTGGTGATTCTGAATATTCTGATTTTGAGCATTCGACTGCTAATTTTCATACTGAGAACATGGCTCAATCTCCACCTCGTGAGAGGACTCTTAGGGAGATGGCTGCACTTGACTTCACTTATGAAAGCTTGTGCATTCAATATCCTGATAAGGATGTTCCATATGTTCTCAAGACTGGACTAATACATTTGCTGCCCAAGTTTCATGGTCTTGCAGGTGAAGATCCTCATAAGCATCTTAAGGATTTCCATATTTTCTATTCCACCATGAAGCCCCCTGATGTCCAGGAAGATCATATCTTTCTAAAGGCTTTTCCTCATTCTCTGGAGGGAGTGGCAAAAGATTGGCTATACTACCTTGCTCCCAGGTCTATTTTCAGTTGGGATGTCCTTAAGAGAGTGTTCTTGGAGAAATTCTTCCCTGCATTTAGGACCACTGTCATCAGAAAGGACATTTTAGGCATCAGGCAACTTAGTGGAGAGAGCTTGTATGAGTATTTGGAAAGATTCAAGAAATTGTGTGCAAGCTGTCCTCACCACCAGATTTCTAAGCAACTCCTTCTGCAATATTTCTATGAGGGATTTAGCAACATGGAGAGGAGTATGATTGATGCTGCCAGTGGTGGAGCTCTTGGTGATATGACTCCTGTTAAGGCTATGAATCTGATTGAGAAGATGGCTTCCAACTCCCAACAATTCAGTGCAAGAAATGATGCTATTGTCCTTAGAGGAGTCCATGATGTGGCCACGGATTCATCTTCATTTGCTGAAAATAAGAAGCTTGAGGGAAAACTTGATGCCTTGGTCAACCTAGTAACTCAGCTTGCCATAAATCAAAAATCTGCATCTGCACCTGTTACTGTTGCAAGAGTCTGTGGTCTATGTTCTTCTGTTGATCACCATACAGATCTCTGTCTTTCTTTGCAGCAATCTGGAGTTAATGAGCAACCTGAAACCTATGCTGCAAACATTTATAATAGACCCCTTCAGCAGCAAAACCAACAACAACAGAATAATTATGATCTTTCAAGCAACAGATACAATCCAAGTTGGAGGACTCATCCAAATCTGGGATGGGCAAATCCTCCACAACAACAGCAGCAACAACAACAGCCTATCCCTCCCTTCCAGAATGTTGTTGGTCCAAGCAAGCCATATGTTCCTCCTCCAATGCAGTAGCAACAACAAAGACAACAAGCAACTGAGGCCCCTTCTCAACCGTCCTTAGAGGAGTTAGTGAGGCAAATGACCATCCAGAATATGCAATTTCAGCAAGAGACAAGAGCCTCCATTCAGAGTCTAAAAATCAGATGGGGCAGATGGCTACTCAGTTGAACCAAGCTCAGTCCCAAAATTCTAACAAATTGCCTTCACAAATTGTGCAGAATCCAAAGAATGTGAGTGCCATCACCTTGAGGTCTGGAAAGCCAATTGAAGTCCCTCCACCAGTAGTAGCACCTGCACTTGAACTTGTCAAACTTC
Organism: Glycine max; assembly: GCF_000004515.6. NCBI lineage: Eukaryota > Viridiplantae > Streptophyta > Magnoliopsida > Fabales > Fabaceae > Glycine > Glycine max. The sequence continues at coordinate 33,923,299 of NC_038251.2, forward strand.
ATTCTACAACTGAAAAAGAGGATGAGCTAGCTGCACAAAAGAGAAAGCTTCTTGATCATGAGGGAGCTAAAAAAAATTTTCATGTAGGTGGACCTTCTTCTAGTAGTTCTGACTTGCAACAGCCTCCTATCCCTCTTCCATTTCCACCTAGAGTAATTCCAAACAAAAAGAGGGAAGAAGTGGATAAGGAGATCTTGGAGACCTTCAGGAAAGTAGAGGTGAACATACCTCTGCTAGATGCCATCAAGCAAATTCCAAGATATGCCAAGTTTCTAAAGGAGCTGTGCACCCACAAAAGGAGGCTCAAAGGCAATGAAAGGATTAGCATGGATAGAAATGTGTTAGCATTGATAGGTAAATCTGTTCCTCACATTCCTAAGAAATGTAAGGACCCAGGTACTTTCTGTATACCTTGCATTATTGGGAACACCAAATTTGAGAATGCCATGCTAGATCTAGGAGCATTAGTTAGTGTCATGCCTCTGTCCATTTTCAATTATTTATCTCTTGGACCTTTGCAACCTACGGGTGTGGTGATTCAATTGGCAAATAGAAGTGTTGCTCACCCCACAGGTTTCATAGAGGATGTGTTGGTTCAGGTTGGTGAATGAAATTCTGATACCAATGACAGATGTCGTACCGGATGTCACGACATCACGCTTCAGAACATGCAGATGATGTTTGACAGTATGAACAGATTAAACAAGTAAATAACACAAGAAAATTGTTAACCCAGTTCGGTGCAACGTCACCTACATCTGGGGGCTACCAAGCCAGGGAGGAAATCCACTAAAATAGTGTTAGTTCGAAGATCTAACAGCCACTGTTTACAACCTTCTCACCTAACCACTACCCGTGCAACCTCTACCTAAGAGCCACTCTTAGATATGAGAACCCCTCTCACTCCCTCTCAATCACTCTCCCGTGTTTACAAATAAATCAAAGACACACCAGAGATTGCTCTCTGAACAAAAGAGATCAACTCTACACACTCAGGTCCAACACTTGATGTTAGGGTAACATCAAGGTGGCTCACAAAACACTCAAGTCCCAAAACTCACAAAATAACTCTTCAATCCCGGACTTGGTCGAAAACTCGTGCAGCCTTCATGTTTATATAGCAGTGTGCGTATCTGGGCTGCAACAACTTGCGCTGGATAAGATCTATCATTCTCCTGAAAAATCTGCACTTAAAGATCTAAAAGATAAAGTTTGATCTTTTAGTTTTTATCTTTAATCTCTAATCCCTGAACGAACTATTCAAGTTTGTAATTCGAACTTTAATTATCTTTTAATTCGTTCCTAAAGATAGATCGTCTAATCTGTTGCTAACTGCACAATAATCTGTTAAAGATATAACAGATTTATGTGTCCAGTATTTTCGGGCAGGATGTCCTGGACATTGTATCCGACATCGTGGATCCTGCAGCTTCAATTCTTCATTTGACATTTTATCTTGCCTTGTGCATTGTGGAGCCCAATCTGATTCCTTGACATAACGTTGGACATCATGTGCAGCAACTCCAGCTTTCCTTCATTGTCTAAGTGCTTATGTTTTAACAAAATTTTAGCCAATCTTTTAAAACTCAGTAGAGCTAAGCACTAACAGTGAACTTATTTTTCCTGCTGATTTTTATGTTCTTGATATGGAAGAGGGATTTTCCCATGGTTCAGTTCCAATTATTTTAGGCAGACCATTTATGAAAACAGCCTGAACCAAGATAGATGTTTATGGTGGCACATTGTCTATGGAATTTAGTGATATTGTTGTTCATTTTAACATTCTTGATGCCATGAAACATCCATCTGAGGATCATTCTATTTTTTGTGTTGAGATACTTGATCAGATTGTTGATGATTATATGTTTGATTTTGATTCTCTTCATGGTAGGAAACATCCATTTTTATCTGATCTGCATACTTGTCATTCCTCATGCATTGAATCTAAATCTGAGTTTGAATTTGATCCTGTATCTGATTTTTATGCTGAGAGTAAATTTGAATTTGAGTCTGGTTTTGATTTTCTAGGTGTTGTATCTCTTGATGTTGATTTTTTAGAGTCAGAATGCACTAACCATGTTGCAGGAAGTACATATACTTCTGACTTGCTTTATGAGGTGCAGGTTGAGGAACCCTCCTCTTCTTCTCCTACCCTGGTTCCTCCCATTGTTCAGCCACCACCCACACCAGAGTTGAAGCCCTTACCAACAAACCTCAAGTATGCTTACTTGGAGGACAAGGAAAAATTTCCAGTGGTCATCTCTGCCTCCCTTGCTGTTGAGCAAAAGGAGAAGTTGTTGCTAGTGCTCAAGAAGCACAAGAAAGCCATTGGATGGACTTTAGCAGACATTCTTGGTATTAGCCCATCTACCTGCATGCATAGGATACTTTTAAAGGATGGAGCTAAGCCAGTGAGGCAGCCACAACGGTGACTCAACCCCATCATTCTAGATGTGGTGAAAAAGGAGGTGACCAAGCTCTTGCAAGCTGGAATCATCTACCCCATTTATGACAGCCAGTGGGTGAGTCCAGTCCAAGTGGTTCCTAAGAAGACATGTCTCACAGTGATCAAGAATGAGAGGGATGAGCTTATCCCCACAAGAGTGTAGAACAATTGGTGAGTCTGCATTGTTTATAGGAGACTGAACCAGGCAACCAGAAAAGATCAATTTCCCCTGCCATTCATTGATCAAATTCTTGAGCGCTTGGCAGGTAAGTCTCATTACTGTTTTCTTGATGGTTTTTCTGGTTATTTACAAATTCATATTGCTCCTGAGGATCAAGAAAATACCACATTCACTTGTCCCTTTGGCCTATGCAACGCCCCTGCTACCTTCCAGCAGTGTATGCTTAGCATTTTTAGTGACTTTTTAGAGAGTTGCATAAGGGTGTTTATGGATGATTTTACTGTTTATGGATCCTCTTTTGATGCATGTTTGGATAGTCTGGATAGAGTTCTTAATAGATGCATTGAAACTAACCTTGTGCTGAATTTTGAAAAATGTCACTTCATGGTAGAACAAGGTATAGTTTTAGGGCATATCATTTCCAGTAGGGGCATAGAGGTAGACCCTACAAAGATAGCTGTTATTTCACAATTGCCTTACCCCTCTTGCATGTGAGAGGTTCGTTCTTTTCTTGGCCATGCAAGATTTTATAGGCGCTTTATCAGGGACTTTAGCAAAGTGGCCCTTCCACTATCTAATCTGATATAAGCTCCATTGGAGCTTGTAGGCCTAGGATCTTCTTCATCAATGGATTCCTTTTCTTCTTGGAAGATGAATGACAGCGGAATGGAGAAGGAAGAGAGAGAGGAGACTCCACTTCAAGGAGAAGATGAGTCTAGAAGAAGCTCACCACCATAGAAGGCCATGGATAAGAGCTTGGAGGAAGAAGGAGATGAATGAAGGGAGAGGGAGAGAAGAGCACGAAATTTTGTGCTCCAAATGAGCTTTGAAATCTGAAGTTTAATATTCAAATGATCAAAGTTGAAAAAAATGCACACACATGACCTCTATTTATAGCCTAAGTGTCACAAAAATTGGAAGGAAATTTGAATTTCAATTCAAATTTCACTTGAATTTGAAATTGAATCTGTGGAGCCAAACTTTGGAGCCAAAATTTCACTAATTATGATTAGTGAATTTTAGTTATGGTTCAGCCCACTAATCCAAGATCAATTCCGAGATTCTCCACTAAGTGTGCTTAGGTGTCACGAGACATGTAAAGCATGAAGGACATATACAAAGTGTGACTATATGATGTGGCAATGGGGTGTAGTAAGCAAATGCTCACCTCCCCCTCTAAAATTTAATTGGATTGGGCTTCTACCAATTCAATTAAATTTATTTCCAACCACACACGTCAAATATTCACTTAGTGCATGTGAAATTACAAAACTACTCATAATACAAAAACTAGTCTAGGTGCCCTAAAATACAAGGGCTGAAAATTCCTATATTTCTAAGGTACCCTACCTACATTATGGAGCCCTAAATACAAGGCCCAAAAATAATGAAACCTTAATCTAATATTTACAAAGATAAGTGGGCTCGTACTTAGTGATGTGCCATCATTTTCTTCTATTTTCTAAACCCTTTTTGCACCATTTTAATTACTGATTGGTCTTAATTGTCAATTAATTAGGCAATTTTATTATTTGGGCTCATTTAGCTAATTTGATGTTTTTAATCTAATTTCAGGAATTAATGAAACATTGGGCTTAATCCGGATTTTGGTTGTGGACTTGAAGAGGGCAATTAAAGCAGCGCTTACCTTAGTTAATTTCTAATTAGGAAATTTCGCAATTTTATTTTATGTGGTTCAGTGTTTATTTCGTTTTGGGCCAGAGTATTGTAATAGGGCCCAGTGACTTTGAGTGACTCTTTTTTTAAATAGTAGCCTTGGGACTCGTGCAAGGCTATTCTGTTATGCCATTCATTATTCAGAGCTGTGTTTAGGGTTTTACGTTTTTCTGCTTGGATGCTACTGTTCACGTAATGCAATTTTCCATTTCCTGCTTCTAATTACAATTTCGTTCTTGTTTCTTCTTCTACTTTCATTACGTTTCTGTTTTCATTTTCGTTTCTGTCTCATTTACGTTTCTGTTTATTTACGTTTCTGCTTCATGTTTCATTTACGTTTTCTGTTTGAATCTATGGAAGGCTAAATATTCTGGTGTTGTTTCCTTCTGAAGACGAAGCCCAACTCTCTTTGAGGTTTCATTTATAATGTGGTTCCCTGGCAATTTTCCCTTCACCAGTTAACCCAAATTCGTGAACATTAATCAGTGCACGCTTCGTGTTTGATTAATTGCCTCTGAGCCTAACTTGCGTTCATGCTTAATGGACGAAGGGCTAACTGGTGTATGTGGTGCCTAATCACGTATTGACAACCCTAAGTTGATTTTCGCTTAGTAAATTGAAATAGGGTTGGATAAATGCTTAACTGTTAGGGACGAATTCTCCATAACCCAGGATAAGAGAATGACTTCTGAATCGGAGGAAACAACCCATTTTTAATATTATTAGTTTCGTATTCCAGTTTACTTTTTCTGCTCCTTAAATCACAAAACAACAAACCCCCCCATCGTTACTGTTACTGCAAGTATATTATGAACATTTGGTTTATCATTGCTCGTTGGGAAACGACCTAGGATCACTTCCTAGTTACTGCATTTTCATGTTTATTTGATTCGGGTACGGCCTCGATCACTTAGCCCATGGGCCCAAAATCTACCCTAAGACTCATAAGAACCCTAGGGCCTTCTCTTGCATCTCTGGCCCAATCTACTTGGAGTCTTCTATCCAATACCCTTGTGGGGTAGGATTGCATCATTCCCTCCCCCTTGAAAAGGATTTGAACTCAAATCCCGAGGTTCTTGAAACTCATTAATTCTTTGCTCAACACCTGTAAAAAGAATAAAAACATATGTATTAGTTATGTTGGGTATGTTAGAGTACGGTAAGGACTGAAAACCCTTTTCCTGGCCATATTCCCATAAGAGAATATTGTTCCTCACCAACTCATTGAGTGGTGCTACAAGTATAGAAAAATATGGGACAGACCTTTTGTAAAAGTTTGTTAAGATATTGAAGCCCCAAATTTCCCTTATACTTGGTGGAGTAGGCCACTCAGGAATGACCTTTATTCTCTTAGGGTCCATGGGAAGCCCTTGATCACTATTTAAAAAGTTAAGTAAAGTAATGGAATAAAACATACCTTTTTCTTTATTTTCATGTTGATTATTCCTACAAAAAATTATGACAAACCTAAGGTGTCCCACATGAGCACCTAGGTTTGGATTGAAACAAAAAATAAGAACAAACCTACCTAATGAGTCCTTATGTACACAAATCATGAAGATGTTGGGTGCATGAGTGATTTTACAAAAGAGTGTTGCACCACTCAACACATTCTTCATACCACCTATCATAGGGATTTGGTGCCTAATAATACCTATTTTAGGCACCAACAAAGAACAAGGATTTAAGCTCTTGCGAACCAAACCCTTATCCAACAACTCTTTTACTTGAGGAATAAACTTAAGCCCAAGAGATGTGGCAATGCTAACAAGTGTCTTTTTACAAAGGAGAAAATGTGGAGGTTGTCTAAGAAGGGAAATTTCTTTAATATTTGTCTTTATTTAAAAATTTCTTTCCTTCTTAGCTAACCTCTTGGAGGAGATACTTACCTCCTTGCACTCCTCCTTAACCATTAAAGGTTGTCCTTCTTCTTGGGGGTAGATCTCTTCACTAGATTCTTCCCCTTTTGCTTCTTCACTTTTACTAGAGGAAGGTGAAGTAGTAGCCTCATCTTGACTACTATAAATGTGTTGGCCCCTCATAATCATGGTTTTCTTGGTGGGGCATTGAGAAGTAATGTGTCATCTTCCAAGACATTTAAAGCACTTCATGGAGCTAGTCTTCTCTTGCATACTAGCCTTAAGGGGTTGCTTTTCTATTGTCTTCCCCTTATCATCTTTGGGCTTAGAAGGTCTCACCCGTAAGATTCCTTGACCTTGGTCTTTCTTTGGATAAGAGTGAGATCCATAAGATTTTGAAGTAGACTTCCTTTTAAGTTGTTGCTCTACCCTTATTTCCCAATCTAAATTAGCCTCTACATTGTCCTTCCCATGGAAGTATGGGAGGTTAATGTTAGCCTCTTGAGGCTTTCTTTCCTTTTCTCTCCTATGGGAGTGAGGTCTAAGAGACTATGGTTGAAACTAGCCAAAATAAACACTAAAAGAGGTGTGAAAGATAAGGTAAAAACTAATTTGTAAAAGGCAAACTATCTAGGTGGTTTGACAATGGAGGGTAAAGGAAATAAGCTATGAAAGTAAGCAAGAAATTAAAGTGCAAGAAATGCAAACTAGGCGGATCCTAAGAGTGTTTGGATGACCTCATTTAAGGTTCCCAACAAAACACTCATTATCCTAAGGGAAAATTGCCTAAAATTATTACACACAAATGGAAGTAGGGTGACCTATTGGAGGCTCCCAACTTTCCAATGAAAGGCCTTTTTGTTACAAAATTTGAAAGCAAAGCAAATTGCCAATTACAAAATTACAAAAAAAAAGTCCTCAATTGTGGTGGCTATTCTCTCTTTAGTGTTTCACTCAATTTGGAGTGCTTCTTAGTCCAATAGCTCTTAAGGTTGTTGGCTCCTTGCTTCTTGACTCAAATTCTTCAAGATTTCGCACCAATCCTCCTTTCCAATTCCCTATATGGCAACTCACAAGCAAGGAAACAAAGAGACAAGCAATAACCAAAGAAAAAAAAAATGAAATGAAAGCTAAACCAATAGAGTTTTAACAAGAAAATTTTTCAAGGATTATTCAACAATTAAAGCAATGAAAAGCACAAAAAAGCAAGCTAGGACTCAAAGAGAAACCTAGAATGGCTCTAGAGTAGAGTAGAAAAACTAAAAAATAAGACTCAAGAAACCTCTAGTTTTGGAACTTGTTTTCACAATAATTTTCAATTGAAATTTCAGAACTAGGATTGGTATAAAATAGGCACCAATTATAGAGCAAATTTTGAGCCAAAACAACAAGCACACTTTCCTTTCACTTTTTTTTCTTGGACACTGATTTTTCTGCCAACTTGTGCGATTTTTCTTATATTTTCCTTTAATCCAAATCGCTTGGTTCTTTTTTATATAATTTTGGTCCTGATGTCTAGAAAATTCAGTAAAACTTTCAGCTCAAAAAACGTAATGAAAAATTCCCAGTAATTTATACAAGTTCGTATGTTCAAGTTGCCAGCACCAGAGATTTCAACCTAGAAATCAAGAGTAGTGTTTATGTTGCTTAAGGCTTGGATAGTTACAATTTGTGTTTGCTTATGCTCAATTATCTTGAATAACACAATTAAAAAGAGCTTAAGACTTATTTTGATTCACAAATCCAGCCACAACTCAGCACCACAACTCAACTTCATCATAGGTATCATGTAGGAAACTTAGAAAACAAAAAAAAGTTCAAGAACAAGACTACTTCTAGGAATTGATTTAGAACATGTTATGAACTAAATAACATGCAAAAATTAGACTCAAAATTAAAAAGATAGGCTAAGAATGACAAAAATACATGAACAAATGTATCTAGAATTCAATCAACAAAATAAAAATTCAACACAAACTTAGAACATAATGTGACAATTACTATGACTAAACATGACTCTAAGACAACATGGATTAAGTGATTTACACTTAGATTTTTGTGTTTTTTTTTTCTAATAAATATTTTGGAAGAAAATTTAGATATAAAGATTCAGAACAAGAATATTATGAATGAAAAATGATAGAACCTAAAATCAACACAAAAAACATGATTCAAGAGTAGGTCTACAAAATTTGAGCCATAGAAATGCAAGAACAAGTGTAGATCTAAGATTTAATCGGTTTATTTTTTTGAATCTACTCTAAACAGAACCAAACCACAAGACAATGGAGGATATACAAGGAGAATAAGATGAAGAACAAGGAATTAAAGAGAATTCACCGAACAAAAAGATAGAGGAAGCAAAAGAACATCACCTAGATGAAGATGCTCTTGATACCACATGATGTAAGCTCCATTGGAGCTTGTAGGCCTAGGATCTTCTTCATCAATGGATTCCTTTGCTTCTTGGAAGATGAATGGCAGCGGAATGGAGAAGGAAGAGAGAGAGGAGACGCCACTTCAAGGAGAAGATGAGTCTAGAAGAAGCTCACCACCATAGGAGGCCATGGATAAGAGCTTGGAGGAAGAAGGGGATGAATGAAGGGAGAGGGAGAGAAGAGCACGAAATTTTGTGCTCCAAATGAGCTTTGAAATCTGAAGTTTAATATTCAAATGATCAAAGTTGAAAAAAATGCACACACATGACCTCTATTTATAACCTAAGTGTCACAAAAATTGGAGGGAAATTTGAATTTCAATTCAAATTTCACTTGAATTTGAAATTGAATCTGTGGAGCCAAACTTTGGAGCCAAAATTTCACTAATTATGATTAGTGAATTTTAGTTATGGTTCAGCCCACTAATCCAAGATCAATTCCGAGATTCTCCACTAAGTGTGCTTAGGTGTCATGAGGCATGTAAAGCATGAAGGACATGCACAAAGTGTGACTATATGATGTGGCAATGGGATGTAGTAAGCAAATGCTCACCTCCCCCTCTAAAATTTAATTGGATTGGGTTTCTACCAATTCAATTAAATTTATTTCCAACCACACACATCAAATATTCACTTAGTGCATGTGAAATTACAAAACTACCCCTAATACAAAAACTAGTATAGGTGCCCTAAAATACAAGGGCTGAAAAATCCTATATTTCTAAGGTACCCTACCTACATTATGGAGCCCTAAATACAAGGCCAAAAAATAATGAAACCTTAATATAATATTTACAAAGATAAGTGGGCTCGTACTTAGCCCATGGGCCCAAAATCTACCCTAAGACTCATAAGAACCTTAGGGCCTTCTCTTGCATGTCTGGCCCAATCTACTTGGAGTCTTCTATCCAATACCCTTGTGGGGTAGGATTGCATCATTATCTGCTGCAAAAGGAGGTGGAGTTTGATTTTGATGACCGGTGTAAAGAGGCTTTTGATTGCCTCAAGCGTGCGTTGACTACCACCCCTATCATTCAGGCACCTGATTGGACAGCCTTATTTGAGCTGATGCACGATGCATCCAATTATGCATTGGGGGCTATCCTTGCTTAAAAGATTGACAAGCTGCCTTGGGTGATCTACTATGCTTCCAGAACTTTTGATGCCACCCAAGAAAATTACACTACCACAGAGAAGGAGGTATTAGCGATAGTATTTGCTCTTGAGAAATTTCGTTCATATTTGCTTAGTACTCGTGTTATTGTTTATACTGACCATGCAGCTCTAAAGTACCTGTTGAAGAAGGCTGAATCAAAGCCTAGATTGATCAGGTGGATGCTTTGGCTCCAAGAGTTTGATTTGGAGATTTGTGATCGGAGCGGTGCACAGAACCTCGTGGCTGACCACCTGAGTAGGATTGAGCGTGCGTTTGAGGACTCACCCATTCGGGATGATTTTCCGGATGACCATTTGTACATTCTGTATAATATTTTTGATTCTTTCCCCACTCCTTGGTTTGCTAATATTGTGAATTATTTGGTTGCTTCTGTTTTTCGTCCCTTAGCATCTAAAGCTCAAACTGATAAAATTAAGAGTAATGCTAAGCATTATATTTGGGATAACCCCTATTTGTGGAAGTTGTGCAGTGACCAGGTTATTAGGAGATGCATTCTAGACCATGAGATTGACTCAGTCCTTCAATTCTGTCATTCTTCCGCACCAGGTGGCCATCTTGGCATACAGAGGATAGCTCGCAAGGTGATTGACTGCGGTTTCTATTGGCCCACCATCTTCAAGGATGCATGGAGAATCTATAGCACTTGTGAGCCTTGTCAGAGAGCAGGCGACTCACTTTCATGGAGACAACAAATGCCTCAACAACCCATGTTGTTCTGTGATGTGTTTGATGTCTAGGGTATAGACTTTATAGGGCCTTTCCCTGTCTCTTTTGGTTTTGTTTATATTCTCCTTGTTGTTGATTATGTTTCAAAATGGGTGGAAGCAAAAGCCACCAGAACAAACGATGCTAAGGTTGTTGTGGATTTTGTTAGATCTAATCTGTTTTGCAGGTTTGGAGTCCCTAGAGCCATCGTTAGTGATCAAGGCACCCATTTTTGTATCAGATCCATGTATGCCTTGCTAAAAAAGTATGGAGTCGTGCATAGAATTTCCACACCTTACCACCCCCAAACTAGTAGGCAGGCTGAGATTTCAAACAGGGAGATAAAAAGGATATTGGAGAAGATTGTGCAGCCGAACAGAAAGGATTGGAGCACCAGGATGGATGATGCTCTTTGGGCGCATAGGACTGCCTACAAAGAACCCATAGGAATGTCTCCTTATCGGGTTGTCCTTGGCAAGGCATGTCATCTTCTTGTAGAAATAGAGCATAGAGCCTACTAGGTTGTAAAGACCTGCAACTTCTCTATTGATCAGGCTGGAGAGGAAAGGAAGTTGCAACTAAGTGAGCTAGATGAGATCCGTTTAGAAGCCTGTGAGAATTCCAAATTCTACAAGGAGAAGACCAAGAAGTTCCATGACAGCTTGATAGCTAAGAAGGACTTTGTGGTTGAACAAAAAGTTTTATTGTATAACTCTAGGCTCGGACTCATGAGTGGTAAGTTGAGGTCAAAGTGGATTGGTCCTTTTGTGGTGACTAATGTTTTTCCTTATGGTACAGTTGAGATCAAAAGTGAATCCACAGATAAGAGCTTCAAGGTCAATGGACACCGGCTGAAACCATTCCTCACAAATCCCTCCTTGGTGGATGTAGTGGTGGAAGAGACCTCCTTACTTCACCCTACTTCTCTTCCGCCATGACTTAGGGAGTTTTCTTTTTCTGTCTCCTTCTTTAATTTTATTACACTTGTCCAAATTTATTAATTGTTCTGATTGCTCTTGATCTTATGATTGTGCTACATTGAGGACAATGTGTTGTTTAAGGACTTGGTTGATTTTGTTGATATTGGAGGTTTTGGGTTTACTACTTTTGCTTAATTTCCACTTATTCCCCATTGTTCCTCTATTCCTTTGGGTTTTAGCTCCTTATCCCATACTTTCCTCTACCTTGTCCCTGGCCCCATTACAACCTTAAAAGACCTTTTGATCCTCATGTGCATGTGCTTGTGGTGTTTGGTTGTCGATTTTAGAGTCTTGCCAGGTCTATGTGGTGTTTGTTTTCATGGGTACTCTGAGAGTAAACAGTAGCCTAGACACTTGAGAGATAGAGTGCATATCTTGTGAGGCTTTATCACTTTTCATTCAATTCTTGAGCTGATTGACTACCTTGCCATGTTTGAGGTGCTTGGATGATTTTCATGACTGTCTTGATTCTTTAACTCTTTACGTGTTGGATGTTGCCCATTCCTTGAAATTCATTGAGGAATATGTAAATGTTTTTGTATTTGTTTGTCTCTCTTTAATGTCTTTGGATTTGTTCCTTGCTCTGCTTTTTGATTTTGCCCAGGAGTGCAAAAGGCTAAGTGTGGGGGAATTTGATGTGTCCTTATTTTCTCCTATTTCTTACCCCTTTCTGTCACCATTTTAATTACTGATTAGCCTTAATTGTCAAATTAATTATGCAGTTTTATCATTTGGGCCTACTTGACTAATTCTGTGTTTTAATTTAATTTTAGGAGAATTATAAGCAAGTGGGCTTGGATCCGGAATTGGGCTGAACCGGCTTGGACTTGAAGAGAGCAGACAATTTTATTTGTCGTCCAGTTTTATTTTATTTCATTTTTGGGCTGTATTTTTGTAATTGGGCTACCAGACCTTATTGGACCCAAAAATCAGATTTGTAAGCTTTGGGGCCTAGTGACCTTTAGTGAGCCTAGCTGCTAGGGTTTTAGGTGGGCGGTTACTGTTCATGTAGAAGGGAGATTTGTAGGGTTTCATTTTCAGTTTTTCGTGTTACTGTTCACGCGCATGGTACTGTTCACGTAGCAACTCCATTTTCGTTTTCTGCCTCAAATTCCAGTTTCGTTTTCATTTTTTGTCTTCTAATTTCAGTTTGTTTTTTGCCTTTGATTTCCTTTTCGTTTCTGCTGTTAATGGAAGACTGAATCTCTAGTGTTGTTTTCTCTTGAAGATTAGGCATAGCTCTCTTTGAGGTTTTGTTATTAATATTAAATTTTGATCAGTTTTCCCCTTCACCAATTATTCTGTATTTGTTGCTGATATTAATCCATGCATGCTTAATGCTTGATTAATTGTCTCTGTGCTTAATTAACGTTCATGCTTAATGGACATGCGAAAGGGATTAATTGGTGTATGTGTTGCTTAATCACATAATGATAACCTTGTGTTAATTTTTGCTTAGTAAATTAATTTCGTGTTGGATTAAGTGGTTAAACTGATTAGGGATAAATTCTCGTAACCTAGGATAAGAGACTTGCTTTTGAATCAAGGGGAAACAACATGTTTTAGTTTTGTTATTTTTTTTAATTCAAGTTTGCTTGTTGTTTAAATTACAAAACAACAACTCCCCGATTTCGTTACTGTTTTATTATTATATGTTATGAACGTTTGTTTGATCATTGCTCATTGGGAGACGACCTAGGATCACTTCCTAGATACTTCATTTTAATGTTTATTTGATTTGGGTACGGTTCTGATTATCTACCATGTTGGCAAATATTTCCATCATGCATCGTTGAAAAGTAGCAGGATCATTGCAAAGTCCAAATGGCATTCTTCTGTAAGCAAACACGCCGAAGGGGCAAGTGAATGTTGTCTTCTCTTGATCATTTGGGTCCACAACAATTTGGTTATATCCAGAGTAGCCGTCCAGAAAACAATAGAATGATTGACTAGCTAATCTCTCAAGCATTTGGTCCATGAAAGGAATAGGAAAGTGATCCTTCCTTGTGGCATCATTCAACTTCCTGTAGTCAATGCACATCCTCCACCCCGTGACTGTTCTTGTGGGGATCAAATCATTTTTTTCGTTCCTTATCACTGTCATGCCACCCTTATTAGGGACTACTTGTACAGGGCTCACCCAAGCACTATCGGAGATGGGATAGATGAGGCTTACTTCCAGCAACTTGAGCACTTCTTTGCGCACTTCTTCATTCATAGAAGGATTCAATCTTCTCTGCGGCTGTCTCACAAGTTTATACTCGGCTTCCATGTTGATTTTATGCATGTAGTAGAAAGGGCTAATTCCTTTAAGGTCAGATATGTGCCATCCAATTGTTGCCCTATGCTTTTTCAAAACTTCCACCAGCCGAGATTCTTCCTCATCAGTCAGAGAGTTGCTAATTACCATTGGCCTTGCCTCATTATCTTCTAAAAATACATACTTCAAATACTCCGGCAAGATCTTCAGGTCCACCTTACCCTTCTTTGTGGGAAGGTCCTTCCTCAATTCTTAAAACACAACTTTTTCTAAAGGGCTTCCTTCAACCCATCCAACTCCTCTATACATTTCTGCAATTCATTTTCTTCTTCCTTTGTAAGGCACTCCACAACATTGGTCAGAGCTTTTTCTAATGGAGATTGTAATACTATAGCTCGAGCTACCATGGTCACCTCATGTTCAACTGCCTCCATCTTAAAACAGGCTTTGTGGTCACTTGGATGCTTAATTGCGTCAAATAAATTGAAGGTAACCTTTTGATCATCGACACTCATTTCTAGGATACCATTTCCCATGTCCACCACACACTTAGCCATCGAAATGAAGGGACGACCTAAGATCAATGGAATCTCAGCATCTTCTTCTTTATCCATGATCACAAAATCAGCAGGGAATATGAACTAACGCACCTTGACTAGTACATCCTCTACTACACCGTAGGGTCTTGTAATTGAATGATTAGCTAGCTACAACGTCATTCTAGTTGGTGCAATCTCCAAGTTTCCAATCCTTCTACACATAGATAGGGGCATCAGATTGATGCTAGCCCCTAAATCAATAAGTGCTTTTCCAATCGATACAACACCTATTGAACATGGGATAGTCACACTCCCTGGATCTTTGTACTTTGGTGGAAGGATTCTCTGAATAACTGCGCTACAATTGCCTTCCACCATAATGTTTTCATTATGTATGTATTTACCCTTCTTTGTCAGCAAATCCTTGAGAAACTTAGTGTAGAGTGGCATCTGTTGTAAGGCTTCTCCTAAAGGGATAGTAATTTCCAATTTCTTGAAAATATCAAGGAAGCGAGCAAAGTATCGCTCCTTGTCTTTTTTTTACGGCACCAAAGGGTATGGTGCTTCCTTTCCTGAGTTGGGGACAACCTCTTTCTTCTTCTCCCTCACCAACTCACTCTTAGTCTTTTTATCTCCACTCTTTTTTTTTCTCCCTCACTTTCTCTCTTTTTATTATTTTTCTCATTTTCTTATTCATCAACCTCACTTATTTTTTTCTCTCCCGTCTGTTCTCCCTCGTTTTCTTTTTCTTCCTCAGCTCCTAACTCTCCTTCCTTGCTCCGACTCTCCTTATCCATAAACATTCCCCTTTTGCTTCTAGTAACTACAGCTTTGCACTCCTCCTTGGGATTCTTTTCAGTATTTGCTCCAAAACCCTCTGAGGAATTTTCTGCTATTTGCTTGGCCAGCTACCCCACTTTGATTTCCAGGTTCTTAATTGCTGACTCAGTACTCTTGTGATTAGACATTGAGACCTGCATAAACTGAGTCAAGGTGTCCTCTAGCTTGGTGGTTCTATCATATAGGTTTGGCCCTTGGTTAGGAGGTCTATTAGAAGACCCTCCTTAATCCTTGTTGAACTGATTGCATGGATGTCATCTCCAACCTTATCCTTGATTTTGATTAAAGTTTTCTCCCTGCTGGTACCTTGAGAAACCACATGTGTGAAATCCTTGTCTATTTTGATTTCCCATATAATTAACCTCTTTAGTTGCATCATCTTGGGTTATACAGTAACCCGATTCATGAGCCCCTCCACAAATACTATAGCCCCCAACCTGCATAACTGCTGAGTAAGACGGTTGAGTTTCTTGCAGCTGTGTTGGCAGTTTGCTTAGTGTCTTTGTGAGTGACTCAAGTTGTTTAAATAACAGCTTGTTTTGAGCCAACAATGCATCTTGAGAGGAAAGCTCCAACAGACTTCTTTTTGTGGGGATGTGTGTTCTATCACGCAAAACAGCATGATCACTAGCTTCCATATTCTCAATTAGCTCCATTGCTTCCTCTGGAGTCTTCAACTTGATCTTCCCTCCGACTGAAGTATCCAATAATTTCTTAGACTGCGGCCTTAAACCATCAATGAATACATTCAGCTAAATTGGCTCAGCGAATCCATGAGTTGGTGTTTTTAGAAGCAAACCATGGAAACACTCCAAAGCTTCACTCAAGGACTCGTTAGGAAATTGATGAAATGAGGAAATTGCTACTTTTCCTTCAGCTGTCTTGGATTCAGGGAAATATTTCTTTAAAAATTTCTCCACCACTTTTTCCCATGTCTTCGGACTATTTCCTTTGAAAGATTGCAACCATCTTTTAGCTTTTCCTGCTAAAGAGAATGAGAATAAATTCAATTACATAGCATCTTCAGGAACCCCTACTATCTTGACAGTGTTACAAATCTCTATATATGTTGCTAGGTGAGCATATGGGTCTTCGTTAGGCAAGCCATGGAAAATATTTCCTTGAATCAGCTGAACAAGGAGTGTGTATATGAAATATTTGTGGCTTGGACTTCCCGCCGTGTAACACTGGTGAAAAACTGCAGCACGGTGGAGCTGGAATAATCTTCAAGAGTTACCCTCTGCAGTTGATCGTCTGCCATGGTGTTAGCTTTGAATGCACCAACTTCAGTTCCTCTAAAATCTACTGGAAATGATGATGAGGATTCAGACGACAAAATTCTCTCGCCACTTGGGTTAGTTGTCCTCTCTTGTAGCACTCTCTTCCTTTTTTCTGCGTTGTTTCTCCAGCAAGTTGCTTCAATCTCCAAATCCAATGGAGCTAAATCCCCTGCTAGAGTTTTACCTTGCATACAAGAAGCAAGCTACTACAAAGCAATTAACCAAGTCAAGAGATTATATTGAATTGAAAATATTCATAATAAACAACCAAAGAATAAAGAATAAATGTTTCCAAACTATTTTATACAATCCAAGTGGAAAGAAATTCCCTAGCAACAGTGCCAAAAACTTGTTAAGCCCTATTGGCAAGTGTACCAATTAGCACAAGTAGTATTTAAACGGTAAGACCGAGTATCGTATCCACAGGGAATTTGTTTCACTTAGACGTTGTATATTCAGTATGTAAACACTTTTAACTTTGGAAATGAAATGAATAGTTTATCAATGATTTAATTTTCTGCAAGTAATTATTCTACTTATCAACTTACGAAATAAACACAAAGTTGTAAAATATGATAAATATCAAGGTAAAAGCATCAGGGAGTCTTCTATTGAACTTTCTCTTGTCGTATTAAAAGGTTTTTCTCTATTTAACGTTATTCTAGCGCTCTTGCACCACCTATTTACTCAGACCATGATTCCTCGCAAGAATGAGCCTAACTCTCTTAGTTTTGTTCTTGATTCCTCAACAAACTCGTTCTAAAAGAGTTGCAATACGCGCACAATACAAAATATACTAGATTAATGCATTCTATTCCTAGATACACAGACCTCTAGCTGCTCTATCAAGTTCTATGATTTTCAAGCATTTTCCAACACTCAAAAGCCTAACTAAACATATAAATGGATGATCAAGCCACAAGCATATAAAATAAATGCAGATAGAAGCAAAGAACACCAGAAAATAATATTAAATAGATAGTTAGAAGTTTACATTAAGAGTGCTTAGTAGAATAACTCCCCAACAATGAAGTTCCTAGCCCTCCATTAACAAGGAGGACTTAATACAAAGAGGAAATGAGTATTTTTGTGAAAGAAAATGGTAAAGGATGAAGAAAATGTCTTCTCTCCAGCCTCAGTGCCTTCTTCTCTCTGTTTTTACGTAGTGAGAGCTTGGTGTCTTTTCATTTCCCACCTACTTAGTGTTTTAAAGGCTCTTGGACTTCTCAGCATACGAAGGCTCGCTCAGCAAGCATGTCTCGCTGAGCGAGAGTAAGTGAATATCCGCTAAGCGAGCCTGGGTGCGCTAAGCGCGAGTAGAGACAACGTCCTCATTGGGTGGGTTGGCTGCGTGCTAAGCGTGTTGCTCTCTAACTTAACATCTTCTATTGTTTTGCATCCACTAAGCGAGTTGGCTGCCTTGCTAAGCAAATGAGGCTCACTTAGCCAATCTGCCCCGCTAAGCGGGTTCTTCAGCAGCATTTCACCCTTCTATTCTTTAGCCTACAAACTGAGTTAAATTCAACATTAGTTCTCAAAAATGGAGTTTCTACTTTATAAATTCATATAATAATGAAAATATTTACAATTTCCACAAAAAGAACTATAAATTAGAGGCACATTGCTATTTTCTTCCTTATTTTTAATGCACTAAAAGCTCATGAATAGCAATTAACACACCCTCCCTCTTTTTCCTTCTCCTTGACCTTTGGATCTAAGGCCTTACTATCCTTTTTTTCTAAATTTTCCTCATCCCTCTTGTCCTTCATTGTAAGTTGATCCTTAGCTACCTGTGAAGGTGTTTGAGGATGCAACACAAATTTAGTGCCAAGATGGGTGAGGGTAATCTCATTAGTTAGGCCATTGTAAACGATCTTCCTATCAAATTGCCATGGCCTTCCTAAGAGAATATGTCCTACCTCCATGGGAACTATATCACAAATAACTTCATTCTTATATGTCCCAATGGAGAAAGGTACCTTCACTTGTTAGTTAACTATCATTTCTCCTTGCTCATTGAGCCATTGAAGTTTATAAGGTTTTGGGGGGGAATGATAATGAGGTTCAACTTGGAAATCTTGTGCTACAACAATTGCACAAAGATCAACTATCCACAATGAGAGAACAAGTTTTATCTAAAATTTTGCATCTTGTATGAAAGATGATCTCTCTTTCGGATTGAGATAGATCACAAGATTGGCCTCCAAGGAGCCTTCTAACCATTAGGAGGTCACCTTCTTCATGGGTGGGTTTTTCTATGGTCTTACCCTTATCTTCCTTGGGTTTTGAAGGTGCAGCCCCCAAAAATCCTTGGGCTTGGTCCTTCCTTGGATAAGAGTGAAAGCCATAAGATTTTGAAATTTTTTTTCTTTTAAGTTGTTGCTCCACTCTTATACAATGTTGGAATAACTCATCTAGGTCCCTATATGGAAGTAGTTCAACCTTGTCCCTTACTTCCATATTAAGCCCACTAAGGAACCTAGTTATGCTTGTTCTTTCCTCTTCCCTAAGTCCAGCTCTTAAAAGGAGTAGTTCCATTTGTTGTCTATATTCTTCGTCACTCATAATCCCTTGTCTAAGCCTTTGGAGCTTGTCCATAAGCTCTCTTTCTTAGTATGAGGGAATGTGCCTCTTCCTAAGGGCACTCTTAAGATCATTCCAATACTCTACTGGAGGATTCCCATGAATCCTTCTTTCCCTAACAAGGGAAGTCCACCAATAGAGGACATACCCTTGGAAGCTAAGAGTAGTCAATGGAACTTTTCTCTCTTCACTAATATGATGGCAAGCAAAGAGTTGTTCAACCTTTATTTCCCAATCTAGGTAGGCCTCAACATTATCTTTTCCATGGAAATATGGGAGGCTAATGCTAACCTCTTGAGACCTTCTATCCTTTTCTCTTCTTTGGGAGTGAGGTCTAGTATGAGACCTATGCCTCCCTCCATAGTAGTCACTTAAGTCTTCACTCAAACTTTTACAAGACTCATGACTACCATAGGAAGCATTTCTTCCTCTTCTCAATTCTTTCATTAATTTTCTTCTTTCTTCCTATCACATTTTCTCTCTTTCATCTTGATTGATTTCTTCCACTCTTTTTTTTTCCTTTTTCTTTTCTCTCTTGTTTTTATTTCCACAATTTAAGGGATCTCAAATCATCTAATATCCTATACAAGGGGTCCTTTGGAGTAGAACCCTCACCATTAACACTAGATGAAGAATGAAGACTCATGTTGAATCATAAGTTATGGTTATTTCTTGTTGGGGGTTTGAAAACAAAAGGTAAAAGAAACTATGGTTGAAACTAGCCAAAATAAACACTAAAAGAGCTGTGAAAGATAAGGTAAAAACTAATTGGTAAAAAGCAAGCTATCTAGGCGGTTTGACAATTTAAGGTAAAGGAAATTTAAAGCAAGCTAGACAGTTTCCTATGTGAAGGCTTGGATGACCCTTTGGAGGTCTCAATTGTCTCTTCACTTAGTCTCCACGGTTTACACTAAGCTATTACACAAAAATAGAGGTTTGGGTGGTCTCTTGGAGACTCTCCATACACCCCTGAAGAATGTCCATATACAAGGAATTGCAATAGAAAAAATTTAGCACTCAATTGTTCTATTACAAAAAACTTAACAAAGCAATTAAGGTCTTTAAATTTGTCTTCAATGCTTGTTTGTTTTCTCAAGTGTTTCATTCAAAATTTGGTGAGACTCTGGTTGCTTCAAATCTAATGGTTCTCCTAAGATGGTTAATCTCCAAGACTCAAAAATCTTTCTTCAAGCAATGCACCAATTTACTCTTCCAATCCTTGTTGTAGGCAACACTTAAACACAAAAAAAAAAAGACAAGCAAGAAATGAAAAATGAAATGAAATGAAAGCTAAACCAAAAGGAAATTTAACATGACATTTATTCGATGAGATTCAAGGAAAAATAAAGCAAAAGGACAGCACCACAAGTCCAGGTGGAACACAAAGGAAGTCCTAGAATGACACTAGATTAGATTGACAAATTAAAAACAAGACTCAAAGCAAAATTCTAGTTATGTAAATTTGGAAACACATCTAAAAGATGAACAACTCCAAGAAGTCAAATAGGCTTGTAATACAACTCAAAATAATGAACAATTTTCAAGCAAATCAAGCATACACATTTTTTTTATTTTTGTTGTTGTTGTTCTAGACGTGTATTTTGACGTTAATCTTTATCACCTTTTCTCACTCATTTTTTGTTCATTCTTTTTCCATTGTTTTTGACTAGACGTCTATTTTATCCAGTTAAAATTTCAGCTCAAAACTCGAAGTGTTCCAGCCATAGCGAAGTTAAGAAGATAGTGTTCCAGAACTGACAACAACCAGAATTTCAACCTAGAAATCAAGAATAGTATTTATGTTGCTTAAGGCTTGGATAGTTACAATTTTTTTTTTTGCTTATGCTCAATTGTCTTAGATAACACAATTCAAGAGAGCTTAAGACTTATTTTGATTCATAAATCCAGCCACAACTCAATTTCTTCATAGGCATCATATAGGAAACTTAGAAAACAAGAAAATTTCAACAAGACTACTTCTAGGAATTGATTTAGAACATGTTATGAATTAAATAACATGCATGAATTAGACCCAAAATTCAAATAATAGGATAAAAATTGCAATAATACATGAACAAATGTATCTAGAATTCAATCTACAAAATCAAAATTCAGCACAAACTTAGAACATAATGTGACAATTATTATGACTAAACATGACTCTAAGACAACATGAATGAAGCAATTTACACTTATATTTTTGTGTTTTTTTTTCTAATCAATATTTTGCAAGAAAATTAAGATCTAAAGGTTTAGCACAAGAAGATTATGACTGGAAAATGATAGAACCTAAAATTAACACAAAAACATGATTCAATAGTAGATCTATAAAATTTGAACCATAGAAATGCAACACCAAGTGTAGATCTAAGAATTAATCAGTATATTTTTTTAATCTACCCTAAACAGCACCAAACCACAAGACAATGGAGGAGATACATGGAGAAGATGATGAATAACAAGGAATTAAAGTGAATTGACCGAATAAATGATAGAGGAGGCAAAAGAACGTCACCTAGATGAAGATGCTCTAATACCACATAATTTAGCTCCATATAGAGCTTGTAGGCCTTGGATCTTCTTCATCAATAGAGTTCTTTGCTTCTTGAAGATCAATGGTAGCGGAATGGAGGAGGAAAGGTGATTGGAGATGCCACTTCAAGGAGAAGATGATTCTAGAACAAGTTCACCATGGATAAGAGCTTGAAGGTAGGAGAAGATGAATGGAGAGAGAGGGAGAATGAGTTCTGAACTTTGAAATCTAATTTCTCAAATGACCAAAGTTGTCAAATGCACACACAAGGCCTTTATTTATAGCCTAAGCGTCACAAAAAATTGGAGGGAAATTTGAATTTCTATTCAAATTTCACTTGAATTTGAATTTGAATTTGTGGGGCCAAACTTGGAGCCAAAATTTCACTAATTATGATTAATGAATTTCAGCTATGGTTCAGCCCACTAATCCAAGATCAAATCCAAGATTCTCCACTAAGTGTGCTTAGGTGTCAGGAGACATGTAAACTATGAAGGACATGCATAAAGTGTGACTATATGATGTGCCAATGGTGATGCAATCCTACCCCCCAAGGGAATTGGATAGAAGACTCCAAGAACATTGGGCCAGAGATACAAGAAAAGGCCATAAGGTTCTCATGAGCCTTAGGGTAGATTTTGGGCTCATAGGCTAAGTATGAACCCACTTATCTTTGTACATATTAGATTAGGATTTCATTATTTTTGGGCCTTGTATTTAGGGCTTTATAATGTAGGTAGGGTACCCTAGAAATGTAGGATTTTTCAGCCCTTGTATTTTAGGGCACCTAGACTAGTTTTTGTATTAGGGGTAGTTTTGTAATTTCACATGCATTAAGTGAATATTTGATGTGTGTGTTGAGAAATAAATTTAATTGAATTGGGAGAAGCCCAATCCAATTAAATTTTAGAAGGGGATTTGAGCATTTGCTTACTACACCCCATTGCCACATCATATAGTCACACTTTGTGCATGTCCTTCATGCTTTACATGCCTCATGACACCTAAGCACACTTAGTGGAAAATCTTGGACTTGATCTTGGATTAGTGGGCTGAACCATAGCTAAAATTCACTAATCATAATTAGAGAAATTTTGGTTCCAAAATTTGGCTCCACAAATTCAATTTCAAATTCAAGTGAAATTTTAATAGAAATTCAAATTTCCCTCCAATTTTGTGTGACACTTAGGCTATAAATAGAGGTCATGTGTGTGCATTTTTTCAACTTTGATTATTTTAGAATTACGCTTCAAAGTGCAGACCTCTTTAGAGGCTCTAAATTCCGTGCTCTTCTCTTCCTCTCCCTTCATTCATCTTTTTCTACCTTCAAGCTCTTATCCATGGCTTCCTATGGTGGTGAGCTTCTTCTAGACTCATCTTCTACTTGAAGTGGCGACTCCATTCATCTTTCTCCTTCTCCATTCTGCTGCAATCAGACCTCAAGAAGCAAAGGAATCCATTGATGAAGAAGATCCAAGGCCTACAAGCTCCAAATGGAGCTCCATCATGTGGTATCAAGAGCATCTTCATCTAGGTGATGTTCTTTTGCTTCCTCTATCTTTTTGTTCGGTGAATTCTCTTTAATTCCTAGTTCTTCATTTTATTCTCCATGTATATCCTCCATTGTCTTGTGGTTTGGTTCTGTTTAGAGTAGATTCAAAAAATAAATAAATAAGCCGATTAAATCTTAGATCTACACTTGTTCTTGCATTTCTATGGTTCAAATTTTGTACGTCTACTCTTGAATCATGTTTTTGTGTTGATTTTAGGTTCTATCATTTTTCATTCATAATATTCTTATGCTGAACCTTAGATCTAAATTTTCTTCCAAAATATTGACTAAAAAAACACAAAAATCTAAGTGTAAATCACTTAATCCATGTTGTCTTAGAGTCATGTTTAGTCATAGTAATTGTCACATTATGTTCTAAGTTTGTGTTAAATTTTTATTTTGTTGATTGAATTCTAGATACCTTTGTTCATGTATTCTTGTCATTCTTAGCCTATCTTTTGAATTTTGAGTCTAATTCATGCTTGTTATTTAGTTCATAACATGTTCTAAATCAATTCCTAGAAGTAGTCTTGTAGTTGAACTCTTTTTTTATTTTCTAAGTTTCCTACTTGATGCCTATGATGAAGTTGAGTTGTGGTGCTTAGTTGTGGCTGGATTTGTGAATCAAAATAAGTCTTAAGCTCTCTTGAATTTTGTTATTCAAGATAATTGAGCATAATCAAACACAAATTGTAACTATCCAAGCCTTAAGCAACATAAACACTACTCTTGATTTCTAGGTTGAAATTGCTGGTGTTGGAAACTTGAACATATGAACTTGTATAAATTACTGGGAATTAGTCACTACGTTTTTTGAGCTGAAATTTTTACTGAATTTTCTAGACATCTGGAAAAAATTATGAAAAAACCAAGCAATTTGGATTAAATTAAAAAATAATAAAAATCACACAAGTTGGAAGAAAAATCAGTGTCCAGGAAAAAAAAGTGAAAGGGAAGTGTGCTTGTTGTTTTGGCTCAAAATTTGTTCTATAATTTTATACCAATCCTAGTTCTAAAATTTCAATTTAAAATTAGTGTGAAAAAAGTTCCAAAACTAGAGGTTTCTTGAGTCTTTTTATTTTAGTGTTTTTACTCTACTCTAGAGTCATTCTAAGTTTCTCTTTGAGTCCTAGCTTGCTTTATGTGCTTTTCATTGCTTTAATTGTTAAAAAATCCCTGAAAATTTGTCGTGTTAAAACTATATTGGTTTAGCTTTTATTTCATTTTTTGGGTCTTTGGTTATTGCTTGTCTCTTTGTTTCCTTGTTTGTGAGTTGCCATATAAGGAATTGGAAAAGGAGGATCGGTGTCATCCTTTGAAGAATTTGAGTCAAGAAGCAAGGGGAAAACCACCTTAAGAGATATTGGACTAAGAAGCACTCCAAATTGAGTGAATCACCAAAGAGAGAACAACCACGAAAATTGAGGACCTTTTTGTAATTTTGTAATTGATAATTTACTTATTTTCATTGCTTTCAAATTTTGTAACAAAAAGGTCTTTCATTGGAAGTAAGTTGGGAGCCTCCAATAGGCCACCCTACTTCCATTTGTGTGTAATAATTTTAGGCAATTTTTCCTTAGGATTGTGAGTGTTTTGTTGGGAACCTTAAATGTGGTCATCCAAACACTCTTAGGATTCGCCTAGTTTACATTTCTTGCTTACTTTCATAACTTTTTTCCTTTACCTTCCATTGTCAAACCGCCTAGATAGCTTGCCTTTTACTAATTAGTTTTTACCTTATCTTTCACACCTCTTTTAGTGTTTATTTTGGCTAGTTTCAACCATAGTTTCTTTTACCTTTTGTTTTCAAACCCCCAACAAGAAAGAACCACAACTTAGGAACCAACATGAGTCTCCATTCTTCATCTAGTGTTAATGGTGAGGGTTCTACTCCTAAGGACCCCCTGTATAAGATATTAGATGAGTTGAGATCCCTTAACTTGTGGAAAGAAAAACAAGAGAGAAAATAAAAAGGAAAAAAAAGAGTGGAAGAAATAAGTCAAGATAAAAGAGAGAAAATAAGAGAGGAAGAAAGAAGAAAAATAATGAAAGAAATGAAAAGAGAAAAACATGCCTCCTATAGTAGTCATGACTCTTGCAAGAGTTCTAGTGAAGAACTTAGCGACTATTATAGAGGGTGCCATAGTTCACATACTGAACATCATTCTCAAAGAAGAGAAAAGGATAGAAGGCCTCAAGAGGTTAACATTAGCCTCCCATTTTTCCATGGAAAAGATAATGTTGAGGCCTACTTAGATTGGGAAATGAAGGTTGAACAACTCTTTGCTTGCCATCATATTAGCGAAGAGAGAAAAGTTCCATTGGCTACCCTTAGCTTTCAAGGGTATGCCCTCTACTGGTGGAGTTCCCTTGTTAAGGAACGAAGAATTCATGGGGATCCTCCAGTAGAGTATTGGAATGATCTTAAGAGTGCCCTTAGGAAGAGGCATATTCCCTCCTACTATGAAAGGGAGCTTATGGACAAGCTCCAAAGGCTTAGACAAGAGAGTATGAGTGTCGAAGAATATAGACAACAAATGGAACTATTCTTTTTAAGAGCTGGACTTAAGGAGGAGGAAAGAACAAGCATAGCTAGGTTCCTTAGTGGTCTTAATATGGAAGTGAGGGACAAGGTTGAATTCCTTCCATATAGGGACCTAGATGAGCTAGTCAACCTTTGTATAAGAGTGGAGCAACAACTTAAAAGAAAGCCTTCTTCAAAATCTTATGGCTCTCACTCTTATCCAAGGAAGGACCAAGCCTATGGAATTTTGGGGGCTACACCTTCAAAACCCAAGGAAGATAAGGGTAAGACCATAGAGAAATACACCCCTAAGACTAGTTCCCAAGAAAGGACTAGCAATATTAAATGCTTCAAATGTCATGGGAGAGGTCACATTACCTCTCAATGTCCCACAAAGAAAACCATGATCATGAGGGGTCAAGACATTTATAGTAGTCAAGAGGAGACTACTTCTTGCCTTTCCTCTAGTGGAAGTGAAGATGAAGTAAGGAGTGAAGAGTCTAGTGAGGAAGTTTACCCCATGAAGAAGGTGACCTCCTAATGGTTAGAAGGCTCCTTGGAGGTCAATCTTGTGATCTATCTCAATCCCAAAGAGAGAACATCTTTCATACAAGATGCAAAATTTTAGATAAAACTTGTTCTCTCATTATGGATAGTGGATCTTGTTGCAATTGTTGTAGCACAAGATTAGTTTCCAAGTTGAACCTCACTATCATTCCTCACCCAAAACCTTATAAACTTCAATGGCTCAATGAACAAGGGGAAATGATAGTTAACCAACAAGTGAAGGTACCTTTCTCCATTGGGACATATAAGGATGAAGTTAATTGTGATATAGTTCCCATGGAGGCAGGACATATTCTTTTAGGAAGGCCATGGCAATTTGATAAGAAGATCATTTACAATGGCCTAACTAATGAGATTACCCTCACCTATCTTGGCACTAAATTTGTGTTGAATCCTCAAACACCTTCACAGGTGGCCAAGGATCAACTTGTGGAAGCAATGTCTTCCAAGGTTATTTTGATGATACCAAAGAATCAAGAGTTAAGCAAATTCCAAAGATTCAAGAATCAAGTTCTCAAGAATCAAGATTCAAGATTCAAGATTCAAGAATCAAGTTTCAAGAATCAAGAATCAAGATTCAAGGATAATCAAGATTCAAGACTCAAGACTCAAGATTCAAGAATCAATCTCTCCAACTCTGGTGAAAGGACGTCCTCTTCCTCTTCTTCGTTTATTGTTTGACTTACTTCTCGGTCAAAATCGATTATCAAACCCTCGTTGTTAGGATCCTCAAAGGATCGATCCTCACATCTATACCATTCAAGACAAAAAACAAAAACATGCAAAATGATATGAGAAAAGGTGGAATTGCAAGAACAGATGAAACAAGATCTCTTTGTTTATTTAATAAGGTAGGTTTCACAAAACAAAAGAGAAAGGAATCTATAGCCTCCAATTACATTGAATCAGTGGTATAGACTTCCGACTGGCTCATCACGTGCCAGTTCCCCACTTGGAAATTGGGATGGCACGGTCGCACGAAACTCGGCGGATCTTGTGGAGCCTCTTCTCCTATTGATGCCACCTCTTCCTCGAACATTATCCCGACACTTGTGAAACATTGGCTAACATGATCGGGCCATGCCCTATCTTCCCGGAGTCTTGATGGTGCATTCCTTCTTCCAGGTTTCCCGGGTTCATACCCCAACCCATATTTGTACGGATTACCCCTAATGTCAACCACATCGGTATTCCCGTGGCTGTCCTTGCCCAGACCCATTCCGGGCTCATAACCGTGCCTGAGCATTACCCGCGCCACCATCAGGGCCGCATTAGAGAGACAAGGTAGCAATGGACCTATTTCCATAGAGGCACAACTTACCACCTCGAAGGATTGGAAAGTTGTTTCCAATGATTCCTCTGCTGCCTCTACATATGGTGCTGAGGAGGGGCAGCTTACCAACATATCCTCTTCGCCCGACACTATCACCAAGAGTCCACCAACCGCAAATTTCAATTTCTGGTGAAGCGTCGAAGGGACCACTCCTAGCACGTGAATCCATGGCCTCCCCAAAAGGCAGCTGTAGGCGGGATTTATGTCCATCACTTGGAAAACCACATTGCAAGTGAGGGGGCCTATCTGAACGGGGATGTCAATTTCCCCCATTACCTCCGGCCGACTACCATCGAAAGCTCGTACTACCATCGAACTCGGTTTTAGACGTGATGCATTAAAAGGAAGTTTCTCCAAGGTGGTCTTTGGCATCACATTTAAACTTGAACCATTGTCGATGAGTACCTTAGCGATGACATGGTCCATGCATTTGACAGACACATGTAAAGCTTTGTTGTGCCCTCTCCCCTCAACTGGAATCTCTTCTTCCGCGAACGCGATATAGTTATTGGTAGTTATGTGATTAACAATGCCTTCAAAACCCTCGACTGAGATGTCGTGTGCTACGTGGGCTTCGTTGAGGACTTTTACCAATAGTGCACGATGAAGCTCGGAGTTTAAGAGCAGTTCGCGCAAAGAGATCCTTGCTGGAGTTTTATTCAATTGCTCAACTACTTTAAACTCACTTTGTTGGATGAGACGAAGGAACTCATGAGCCTTTTCCAAGGTCACCACCTTTCCTTGAAGACCTTCTTTCTTTTCAGCTCCCTTTACTATCGGGGGATCCACTTCTTTTGAGGGGGTGGCCGCGCCTGCGGACTCTTGGATCATGGGTGCTTTCCCCTTGGAGGGAAATTCCGCCGGGTGAGGGGGAGCGAACACCCAGCCACTGCGGGTTACACCACTAAGGCCGGTAATGTTGGTCACTTTGGCTGACAAGGAGTCAACCTTGGTTGCAGCCCCTTCTCCAAAAGCGGGAAGGGTATATTTCCATGGGACGGCCTTATTGCTTTGATAGGAAAGCGGTGTCGGCTTGGGCATTGTCGGGGGGTACTCGGACCTGGAGCCGGTCACATTCCTAGTGAAACATATTACTAGGGCTTTGGGGGTTGGGGGAGCCTTCCTTTCTGCCGACTGCGTGCAAATCTGCAGTTCTTCCCTATCTCCCTTGGACACTTCGAGCTGCCCCCAGTCCATGAGCCGTTGAAGCACCTCTTCCACCGCGGGGTAGGTTTCCATGTCGTGTGATTCCCCGAGATGAAACAGACATTCGCCGCTTTTGTCTCCGCCACGAGAGACCATGCATGCTGCCTGTAGTGACTAATAGATGAATCTTCTGGATGTAGCCACATCTTCTAATCTCTTTGACCCCGACAGCCTATCCTTTTTTATGGCGTTTACGCTAGCTCCTCCATGAATGGCTAGTGGATTGGTCTTAACGTTGGGGCCCTTTTCTTGAAATGATAGCCAGCCGACATTTATTAGGTGTTGCACCTTATACTTGAATGGCAGGCAAGAATCAATGTTGTGTCCGGGGGCTCCACTATGGTATTCGCACGTGGCATTTGAGTTGTACCACTTGGGGTATGGTGACTGGAAGACCTTCCCGGGTATGGCCACCACCAAATGGTTTTCCAATAATGAGGGCCATAACTCGGAATACGCCATGGGAATAGGAGAGAACTCGTCTCTCGGGGGGTGTCGTGTATTGTTATAGCTTGCGCCAGGAGTTGTATTATTGGCTGGCAGGGGTGTGGCTGGAGCCGCGTGTTGTGCAGGCATTTTTTCTATTGTGGCAGGCCCTTCTACTTGAGTTGGGAGGGAACTTCCGGCTCGGATCGAAAATTTCGGGTGGTTGTGTTGGTATGAGTTTTGAGCATTTTGGGGTGTTTTCATCCACGTTGGGGCGGTGGTGACCGCGTGGGTATCCCCTTCCTTTTTCTGTGTGCCTACCACTGGGGCTCTTCTATTGCTGTTGGGGCCAGCGTTGGAGGCGTATTCAAACTTGCCTTTCCTCAGTCCGGACTCGATTCTTTCTCTAGCGAAGACGAGGTCTGCAAAGTTGGCCGGCATATATCCTATCAGCTTCTCGTAGTAGAACGTAGGCAGCGCATCTACCATAATCGTGATCATTTCCCTCTCAGTCATAGGTGGGATGACTTGGACTGCTAGGTCTCTCCACCTTTGAGCATATTCCTTGATGGACTCATGTTCCCGTTTGCTCATGCTCTGAAGTTGGTTCCGATCGGGAGCCATATCTGTGTTGTATTGGTACTGCCTAATGAAAGCAGTTGCCAAGTCTTTCCACGACCGGACCTGAGAGGCTTCCATATTTGTGTACCACGCCACTGCTGCTCCGGCTAAGCTGTCTTGAAAGAAGTGCATTAACAGTTTTTCGTCCGTGGAATATGCCCCCATCCTTCGGCAATACATCCGAAGATGACTCTTTGGACACGTCGTCCCTTTATATTTATCGAAGTCTGGTACCTTAAACTTGGGAGGAATGATGATGTCAGGTACTAGACACAAATCGGCTAAATCCGAGAAAGGATAGTTGCCGAGGCCTTCCACCGCTCTCAACCTCTCTTCAAGCAGATCAATCTTTCCCTTGTCTTTTGAAATGGGAACGAGTTCCTTAACGGGTGCGGATTGAGACGGGGCATGGCAGATTATATTTGGTTGGGGCAACTCATGGGGGGCCAGTTCCTTGAGGGGAAGTAGAGGGCCTAAATGGGCATCTCCTTCATCATCTTCCTGCAGAGGATAGTCGACATGAGGAGGGAGTTGCCCCTCGAAGGTAGGGGCTTGGCTCAAATCGTCTGGAGCGGTACGGGGAGTGAAGTCTGGAGGTAAACCATAAGGGTAGGCTTACGGACTATACCTCCGGTTGAAACCCGTCGCGCTTCTGTCCTGGCCCAAGTTCATTGCAGGCTGTAGCACCGGTTCCGCTTCCCTAGTTGTATTGGAAGCGACTGCCACATCATTGTCTTCTATTGATTTTTGAATTTTTAGCATGGCTTCCATGATAGAAGCCATCTGATCTTTTAAGGCCGACATGTCGGCCTTCATCTGTTCTTGCACTCCCTCTTCGTTATCCATCTTACTTTTGGATTGGGTGTTATAGGGGTGCCTTTGCGCTTTTTAAGTTATGGTGAGTTCCCTAAAGAAACAAACAGTGGTGAGCATGCCACCAAATCAAGAATGTGCTAATGAATTATCAGAGCACTTAGATCCACCTCAAGGCCTTTTTAAACAACGTGATGAGTTTCAGAACTTCTCTTTTTATAAAAAGGAACAAAAGCTTTCATCTAGCCAAGATTTTACAAAAGTGTTACAACAGAACCTAACAGTTTCTAATTATATGGGCCATTAAATCTATCATGTGTTGACAGTAATTGATTAGCTCGTGAATTTCCTCTGGGGCTGAACACACTTCGGCCATGGCCCTTGCTTTGGCTAGTAGTAGCGGGAGGTCTTGACTTCCATTTAAGGTCAAGGCGAACCTATCCATCCACATGGTCGCTTCTTGATGCAATGCATCAATCACCCTCCCTCTTGCTTCCTTCTCCGTGTATGCTTGTGCGAAGTCCTCTACTAGCTTTTGCTCATGGGTCAACGACTGGTTTAACTCTTCTTTGTACTGCCCTATTATAGCTAGCATGTTTTGCTCCGTGGCTTCTAAGTGTTGGGCTAAACTCTTCTTGGATCTTGAGCAAGCAGCTAACTCTTCCTTTAAGACCATGCTATCTACTCGTGATTGGTCTCTCTCTTCCCTTCGAAGCTTGAGCTCATTGTTGTTGCCCCACAAAGCTCCTCGGAATTTATCTCGGCCATGCTCTTCCTTGCGAGCCCTCTTGGTTTCTTGTTCAAGGGCTCTTGCGGTAGCTACATTTTCTTCTCGTAACTCGGCACACTCTTTCCGGACGTCTGTAGCGACTAACTTGAATTTTTCTTTGGTGAGTCTTGCCTTTCCTAGCTCTATTTTTAGAGCTCGGACTTCTTCATCCTCTTCTGGAGCTTCGAAGTTCTCCTCGTTGATAACTTTCAACTTGGAGAGCCAATCTAACCCTCGTGTATGAACTTTCAGCCATTCATGATAACCACCGATGATGTCATTACGGATGCCCCTAAGTTCTTTATCTTTCCTTAACGGGCTTTTCCACGCTTTGTGGACTCTTTGTGCAATCTTGAAACTTTGTGTGCCGAAATCTCTCACAAGGAAAGGCGAGAGGCTCTCTTCCGTCGGTGCTCCCCTCATGGGGTACCCTAACTATCTTATAGCAAGTGCGGGATTGTAGTTAATACAACCCCTCATCCCTATCAACGAAATGTTTGGGTAGTCGCCACATGAGAAGAGAATTCCCTCCTTTCCTTCCTTCCATCGAGGAAACCAGTTGATTGTTCGGCCTCCTTTCCCAGCCAAGTATTGGTCCCAATCTACTCTTCTCTTTTCGACACACGAGCAATAACTTCGGAGCGAACATGGGTGCCTTATGTCTTGTTGGAATAGGTGCGAAACCAACCACACACAAAGAGCGGGTAAGCAGAAGACAATCCGTGCGCTGTTCTTCTCGCACCTTCGGTCAAATGTATCAAATAAGTCCGCCAAGATAGCTACCACCGGGCTCTCCTTGCTATGGTGATATGCAAGGAAAGCATCAATTGCGGCTAGGTCCACCAAACCGTCCACGTTTAGAAAGAGGACAACCCCAAAGATTAGCAAAGCTAGTACGTCCACAAACGGGACCCACTCCTCTTGATTCGCCATATCCCTTGCCTTGCCTTCCAAGTACTTCCGCGGTAGGCCCACTACGCCGTTTCGAGTTTGCTTTACATGATCCAACTCTCTCACCGAATCCCTGACCACAACTGCAATCTTGCTCAAGGAGGGAAGAAACCCGGAGAAAAGATACGGTTTTCTTCCCCCAAGAGGACATCCTAGAATCTCCTCAAATTCTTCAACAGTTGGTACTATTTGGAAGTCTCCAAACGTGAAGCATCTCAATGGCTGGTCATAGTATTGGGTGAGGGATACAACGGCTTCCGTTAATACCTCCACTATGGTCAAATCTAAAATCTTTCCGTACGCCTTGCGGAAGGCTTGCATCTGGAGGGGTCCCATCAACCGTCCCAACTCCTTAAGGCTGGTGACATCTAGGCCCTTAATCTTGACTTGATAGAATCTTTTTCCGATTTGATTTGTTCCCATCATTTACCTAAAAAGGGGTGAATCAAGGCTCTGATATGAATGATGCAATGCACATGCATGAAATGAAAAGAAAAACAAGTGGTAATTTACATATACGAGACCGATAAAGATCCATCTTTTTTAATACTACGTTCTAGGCATTGCGGCGCCCCAACGTATGCATTAAAAAGTGACGCGTTACTCTAAAGAGACACGATATCACTAGATATACAACAAAACTATAATTTATATGCTATCCGCAGAAGAATGCATGAGAACAAATGGTACAGAGCGTGTTTTCTCCATGCCCCTATTTGGGAACCTATAGGATAATACCTAGGGGTCTCTACTAACTACTCCCAACGATCCATATCTCACATGGCTGTTTTCTAGAGGTATCATCACTCAAGATAATAATATTGCGGTGGTATAGAATACCAGCGATAACACATTACAAAGAGAGAAAGCTCTAGACGAGGTTTCACTATTATCAAGCAAGCCGAAGACCTAGCATGACCATAGATTCACCTCCACTCCTTAGATTTCCATGAACCCGGGTATAGGGCCCTTCTTTTTTTTTTTTACTCAAACTCGTGGGTGCTTAGAATGCAGTGTAAAAATGTGGAAAAGACAACATTTATTATTTTTACACAGTTCAAGAAAAAACGCACACACAAAGTTTCATAATTCCATACTTTCCTAAAAATAGGCCTAATTCACAAAACAGTCCCCAGTGGAGTTGCCAACTGTCGCAACCTACCCTTTTACGGGTGAGCGAGGCGAGGCTCACGATGTGTCTTCCATAAGAGGAAAATGCGCGGAGTCGCCACCAACGTTTATTGAAAGGAAAACGTTAGAAAAAACCAAAGGAAAACTGGTCATGAAGAATATTCCAGATTCGGGAGTTATCTTTACGTTTGAGGAAGGTATTAGCACCTCTCACGTTTGTCCCAAAGGACAACAGCCTTAGATTAGAATTGTGTGAAATTATGTATCTAAACTTTTATTTTTTTTATTTTTGAGGTCGACAAAAGCGGGGCTCTTGCTCCTACGTACCCTCCATCGAAGAGGAAATCAGACCTACGTAGTTCTTTCAAAAGGGGCAAATCAAGCGATTCTTTTTACTTGGAAGGTGGTTATTTAAGGCGTTGGACCTTAAAACGTTTTTTCAGTAATTTTTGCGGACAAAGCTTGATTTTGTGAGTTGATTTTAGCCTTAGTTTCACTTTAGTTATTGGTCAATTCAATTAAGAAAGAAAAATCCCAAAGAGAAACGTCCGATTGATTTTATTTGTTTTGTTTTACTAAAAGATATTTTTTGATTATTATATTATTATTTTACCTCTTTTTTGGTTTCCAACGTGGTTACGGCATGACCGAACGGTCGGATTTCATTTTAATAGAAATTAACGGATGTTACAATTCGAATGATCGGTGGAAATTTATTTTATTTTTTGATTGGGCGAGAAAATGACTTAAAGAAATGACTAAAGCACGTCAAAAGGGGGTACAGAAAGTAAATGAAATGAAAATAAAAGTACGTGAAACAAGTGGGGACCACCAAGGGTACATAGAATGAATTAAAAAGTTCGATTTCGGGAACTTACCGGTTGAAGACCGAAGAACAACGAAGAACGAACGAAAGACAGCGGAAAATCTTCACGGATTTGCTTACGGAAATGTCTTGGACGAGTTACGGAAGTGCCTCGGCTTAGATTTTCTTCACAGAAACGTTTTTTTCACTAATTTCAAGTGATCCCAAGATACCAGGAGGGTTGAACGTTTTTCTTCTTCTCTCCTCCCCCTATTTATAGGAAAATGAGGGAGGAGCTTGCCACCCAGCTCGCCCAGGCGAGCTAGGTTGCTTCCTCTAGAAGCAACCGCCTTCTGGAGGAACATCCTGGAAGGCCCAAGTAGGCCTGGTTGCTATTTGCACCCCCTATTTACTAAATACACCCCCAGTCTTTTTTGCTGATTCTTTTTCCGTAACGTTACGGAAATTTACGAATTCCGTAACGATACTTGTTTTCCTTCCGTAATGTTACGGAACCTTACGGATCACGTAATCATCCCATTTTTGGCTTTCAGAATGTTACAGAACCTCACGGATTGCGTAACAATGCTTCCTTTTGATTTCTGGCATGTTACGAAATTTCACGGATCGTGCAACAATGCTCTCTTTTGACTTCTAGCACGTTATGGAACTTTACGTATTGTGCAACAATGGGTGCCAAGTACCTCGAAGCGGTCAAGCAAAGGTTGCATACCATCAAACAATGGTCCCGAATAAAATTAGGGTATGACACACCTAAGCATACCTAGTGGAGAATCTTGGACATGATCTAGGATTAGTGGGCTGAACCATAGCTAAAATTCACTAATCATAATTAGTGAAATTTTGGCTCCATAAATTCAATTTCAAATTCAAGTGAAATTTTAATAGAAATTCAAATTTCCCTCCAATTTTGTGACACTTAGGCTATAAATAGAGGTCATGTGTGTGCATTTTTTCAACTTTGATCATTTGAGAATTACACTTCAAGGTGCAGACCTCTTTAGAGGCTCTAAATTTCATGCTCTTCTCTTCCTCTCCCTTCATTCATCTTCTTCTACCTTCAAGCTCTTATCCATGGTTTCCTATGGTTGTGAGCTTCTTTTAGACTCATCTTCTACTTGAAGTGGCGTCTCCATTCCGCTGCAATTAGACCTCAAGAAGCAAAGGAATCCATTGATGAAGAAGATCCAAGGCCTACAAGCTCCAAATAGAGTTCCATCAAATGGAGTGTAGCAAACAAATGCTCACCTCCCCCTTAGGTTGGTCCAAAATCTAATTGGATTAGGCTTCTCCCAATTCAATTAAATTTCTCTCTCAACACACACATCAAATAGTGCACTTAATGCATGTGAAACTACAAAAATACCGCTAATACAAAAATTAGTCTAGGTACCCTAAAATACAAGGGCTGAAAAATCCTACATTACTAGGATACCCTAAATTTATGGGGTATGCTCCCTACACTATGGAGCCATAAATACCAGCCCAAAAAATAATGAAACCCTAATCTAATATATATAAAGATAAGTGGGCTCATACTTAGCCCAAGGGCCCAAAATTTACCCTAAGGCTCATGAGAATCCTAGGGCCTTCTCCTGTATCCCTGGCCTAATCTTCCTGGAGTCCCCTAGCCATGGCTCTAGTGACGGGTCCCCTCCTTGGGAGGATTGCATCAAGAACATTCACAAAGAGTAGAAAAATCAAACCAGGACTCAAATTCAATCTTACTTGGAATGGATCCTTGGATTGATTAATTGTTTAGCCCTCCATGATCATCACCAATGGAGAAACCACAAAATTTGTGTAAGAAAATGGTGGAACAGAAGTGAAAAGATGAAAAATAATGAAGAACAATTGAGAGAAAAAGAGAGAAGAAGAGAGAAAAGAGAAAGCTTACACAACAAGTTTTGTACAAAATGAAGTAACTAGTGAAGTGTTTCTCCCAATGAAGTTTAGTCCCTAACTAACTAACTAACACCAATATATAGAGTGTTAGTAACTAACTAAATTAATTGCACAAAACAAAAGCTCAAACTCGCAGCCCAATTCTTTAAGTGCAGAGGTTCTGACTTCCAAACTCAATTTGACCCTCAAAATAGCAGCATTGGCCAAAGCTTATTTTTTAAAAAAATTGAAGATAGTTTTCTTATCTTTCCAGGGACTACTCACATGTTCCATTTGAAGTTTTGTAGTGTCCTCTAGGTCCTGCACAAGGCAGATATGCCAAGTAAGCACAAAATCTAAAAATTAGCTACAATTCTCAATTAAACTAAATCATTTGTCTTTGACAAAACTGAGTTAAGGTGAAAAAATAAGAGTCAAAGAGATGTCATTTGAGCTAAGAAGAATTGAAAAATATTAAACTACAAATGCTCAATCAGACGACAGGGCTAAGTATGTGTTTTGGTTGCATAAATCACTTTTATTGCGAAAGATTTATAAGTTTATCTGACACACTATTCAACCCCCCCCCCCCCCCCTTAGTATGATTTATTGTATTTCATGTTCTAACCGGTGGAGCATCTTGACCAACAAGGATTTGAGTGAAGTTCCATCATGTGAAGTATTGTAGAGTGTGAGCCATTGAGACATCAACAATCAGGGGTGTTACATGACCACTAGGCTTCATAGGAAAGGACTATCATTACTAGAAAGACAGAATGAAGATGTACATCAAGTCCAACCGCTACAGACTCTAGCAGATCATCACAAATTGAGATATACCCATTCCCAGACTTAAAGCAGAATGGACAGCCATAGACCTTGCTATAATGGAGCTAAACACAAAAGCTTGTTATACTTTAACACACACTCTATCTAGGAATGAGTCAACAAGATATGTAGACTTAAGAAAGCCAAAGACATTTGGGACTCACTAAACATCAACTATGAAGGAATAGATGATGATCAACTAAGAAAGGATGTAACTTTGATATGACATCATGAAAGCTTCTCCGTGAAAGAAGGAGAATCTGCGGATGACATGTTTGGAAGACTTCAAGTGCTTCTAAGTGGTCTTGAAGTTCTAGGACACACTTTCACCAAAGCTCAAATAAATTTCAATATTCTAGACAGCTTTCCCAAGGTGTGGTAACCAAAAGCAATAGCCATCCAAGAAGCTAAAAATTTGAAAAGTATAGCATGGGATGAACTGTTAGGTATCCTAAGAGTTCATGAATTTCACCTTCAAAACCGAAATCATCTGCCTAAGAGAGATTCCACTACCCTTAAGACTAGAGAGGTCAACTCCAAATAAGAAGAAAAGAAGAACTCTTCTAAAACTCTAAAAGTGCATATGGCTGAGTCCAATGGCTCATATAACAATTTTAAGGGATCCAAAGATGATGAAGTGGCTTTAATGTCCAAGAAGTTCAAACAAATGATGAAAAAGAAATGAAAGTTCCAACATTCCTTTAGATAGAAAGGCACCAGGATCAAGAAGAAATACAAGGAGGAAAGCAATGAGATAATCTTTTTTGAATGCAGAAAGCCTGGACATATGAAGGTTAAATGTCCTTAGTTAAAAAGAAAAATACACTTTGGTGACAAGAAAAGAAAAGTTTGATGCTCACTTAGGATGACTTAGACAGTGAGATGAGTAGCAATTTAGATGATGAGCAAGCTAATATCTATTTGATGGCAGATGCAAACGAAAAAGTTAAGGTAAAAACTTGCTCTAAATTTGATACCTCTTTTTCCTTTTCATCGAATGATAAAAAGATATAGCCTCTTATGTTCTTCTTTAGATTATTCATATGATTTCTCTTTAGTGCAAGAAGTATAAAGAAAAATTCAAAATATATATTTGTGAAAACATTGAGCTGAAGAAATCAATTGAAATATGAAAAACAAAATCCAAATTCTAGAAGAGAGTCTAAGTCAGGCCAGTAAGACCGACGAATCTTCTACAATTGAAAACCTGAGAAAGGAGATTGTTTGTCTTACAAAAGACTTTGGGAAGTTTTTGGAAAGCTCTAACACCTTGACCACACTTTTAAAATTTCATCAACATCCCTATGACAAGTCTGCATAGGACTAGAAGAGGAGCATCATCTTCTAAGTCATAGTCTATCTCAAATGAATGTGACTTCAGTGGTAAGTCTGGACATCCAAGTTCAGATGCATCCATAAGAAGAAGCATATGTCTAGGGGTACTAATGCTCATGGACCCAAAAATATTTGGGTACCAAAATCTCTGATTGTTCCTCTTGTATATATCCTTGGTAGAAAAAGGTCAGGGTTTAAGTTGTTACTTGGACAGTGGATGCTCACAGCACATGACGAGGGTAAGGTCTATGTTCCTTGACCTAAAACCAGTTGAAGGAGGAATACTTTCCTTTGGAGGCATTGGTAATTGAAAGGTTATGGGTATAGGTAAAATTAGTATTCCTTTGTTAGCCTATATAGACAACATCTTGTATGTTAAAGGTCTAAAGTATATCTTATTGAGCATAAGTCAATTTTGCGACAATGGTTATATCGTGTCCTTCAACAAAAACCAATGTATAGTCAAGACAGAATATGTCAAGTCCTTTTTTACTGCTAGACAACACAACAACCTATATGAGATTGATCTGATAGGTCTAAGTCAACAGAATGTAACATGTCTACTTTCTAGACAAGATGATAGGTGTAGTTGGCACAAAAAACTTGGGCATGTAAATCTGAAACATATTTCAAAACTTTCTAAAAGGGATTTAGTGAAAAGATTACCTAAGATTTATTGGAAAACCCATCTTCTTTATGAAGCATGTCCACAAGGGAAACAAATCAAAACTTCTTTTAAATCTAAAGATGTTGTTTCCACTACCCAACTGTTACAACTATTGCATATGGATGTATTTGGACCAACTCGAAGGTTAAGTCTAAGAGGAAAGAAATATGGCTTTGTCGTAATTGATGACTATTTAAGATATACATGGATTTACTTCCTTGCAAATAAACATGAGTCTTTCAAGGTCTTTGAGATATTATGTAAGAAAGTTCAAAATGAAAAAGGTTTTTGTATATCTTCTATCAGAAATGATCATGGAACTAAGTTTGAAAATGCTGAATTTAAATCATTCTATGAAAGGAGTGAAATTTTCCTCAACTTCTCTTCACCTAGAACACCTCAACAAAATGAGATAGTTGAAAGGAAAAATAGAACTCTACAAGAAATGGTTAGGACCATGCTTTGTGAAAAATCATTTCCTAAACACTTTTGAGCAAAAGTAGTAAACATAGCTTGCAATGTTCAAAACAGGATATTGGTAAGACCATTGATCAAAAGAACTCCTTATGAACTTTGGAGAGGAAGAATACCCAATATCTCATACTTTCATCCATTCGGATATGAGTGTTTTATCCTTTTGTTTATCTAATCCCCACCAAATTTTTTGAATTTCAACTATTCAAATAATTTAATATTGTAAAAATAACTTAAATTCCAAATCTTTTATTATATATATATATATCATTTATGGTAACTAAGATAATTATTTAACTCTGAAATATTTAATTACGGTCATGACTAGAATATTTTAATTAATTAATGATATAAATATTAATAAATTAATTAATACTCAGATATTAATGCATGAGTTTGTTTGATCAAATTAATTAAACAATTCATTTTATCATATTATTACATTTAATTGAGGTAATCAATATTCTTCACGATTTGATTATTCAATCATTCCATTCTTAAAATACTTAATTTAAATAAATTATGTACAATGTATATTTTTATTAAGATAATTGATCAATAATTAATATAAATTTTGATCAAAATATTCAAATTAAGATAACTAACAATATTATTTTTTTAATTTGTTATAATATTTGATTTATAACCTACCTTTCATGTTGAAATTTTATTTTATTTTATTTTTCTGCAAAGACGTAGCTGTTGTGATGGATAAAGTGATGGTACAAACCTATGCTATTGGCTTTCTGCTCGTGAAAGACTTCAATATTCACTGATTAATTGGTTTCAATCTCCACGGGACTTCCAAAGTAAGGTTTATATTATGGACAATAGTTTTTATGACAAAATTCTCTTGGGGTTTATTATATATATATATATATATATATATATATATATATATATATATATATATTAAAAAGGAGTTTAAAAAAAGAATATTACTATGTTAAACACAAAGTTTAATTTCTTTTTGTTTAGAATTTTAATTTAGTTCTTTATTTTCTTCCCTAAATGTATTTATCTTATTATTGTTTTAAATTTGATTTGTTTTTATTTTCTTTCTAATTTTCTACCACTTTTCTATTTTCGTTGACTTTTTAAAAAAAATTATAATATTTGGTATTTTAATTAGTTTGTATGCTAAAATTGTTTATAATTTTAATAATTTCAATTATTAAAATCGATTAAGAGATTTTAAAAAAGAAAAAAAAAGGTCTTATGTTGATCCAAGATAACTTTTTTCTCCCGCCCTCTGGGTATACACCACATTTTCTACAAAATAATATGTCAAAGAAATATATATTTTTATCTTAATATTTTTACATGGTAGTGTGTTTCATATTTCAATTTAAAAAAATTGAAAACATATAAAGAAATTATTCTATTTATTAAATCTCAAGACTTTTATTATCATCAAAATAATTCTCTCATTTTTCTTTTTTATAATTTTAATTCATGAAAATAAATTAATTGTCAAATCTATTGTAATTAAATAATTTTACTCAACTTTTGTTATTCCAAATCAAACATGCAAAAAAAAAAAAAAACATGAATGAACTAAATCAACCTTTTAAAAAGAAAGTCAATAGGGAGCATACAAGATACCGCTAAAGTAAATGAGATCCTACTTAAAAGAGCACTTCCAATAAAAACATTTTTAAGCATGTGTGTATATAAAAATATATTTAAATATTTATTAACATATTTACTAATATATATTTATCAAAATAATATAAAAAATTTACTCCTATAATTATAAAATATAAATTTAATGTCATGCAAGGCACAGAGCACTAAGTTAGTTATTTAACAAAATAATAGATATTAACCAACAAGTTGATGGTTTGAGTGTTATCGAGTGTAGTCTCCAATCAAGGTTTCGTGTACAAGCCGCGGATAGAAAAACTTGGTTAGGAGGAGATTAATAGATGTTGATTAGATTATATGAAGGAGAATAATTATTAATAAAACTATTGAATATTTTACATGAATGGCATAATGACAAAGAAAAATAGTGGTAGAAGGTTTTTAATTTCATTCATAGAATTTGATGATATGTTTTTTTTATTGAGTAAAGAGGTTTTAGCTTAGAATCAACGAAAAAATTAATTATAAAAATTAAAAATTAATTATTTTACCAAGAGGTTTTTTTATTGAATAAATTCTTTTATAAAATTTAAATTATATATAAACCATAAAAAAACTGAAATTGTAATTAAACCTAGCTTTATAAATATCACACTCTTGACTCATACCATTACATGGGAGTTTTTTTACCAAGAGGGGCATTTTTAAGGATTTTTCCGTCGCTTTTAAATTATTTCCCATAAGGGAATAAGTCGTAATATGCGTTATGACTTATGAGTTAAAAGTTGTAAAATATACTACGATTTTTAATTTTTTTAATTGAAGTCGTAAATATTTTTACGACTTCATTACAAATTTTTTTTACGACTTCAAAGTTGTAAAAGATTTTTTTGTAATACCTTTTTTTTTTAAAAAATAAAATTGTTTTCGTAAAAGTTTTTTTTATAAAATTTTAAATTTTTTTTACAGTTATTTTATTTTGTTTTTTAATTTTTTAAAATTGTAAAAAAATTATTTATTTAATTATCAAATAAATAATTCTAATTTTACTTGTTAATAGTTTTATTTAATATGGTGTATTTTTTTGTGGTTTTATTTTATATGTTATATTTTTTTAATGTTTTATTATTTAAAATATATTACATCTTTTTAATATTGTTTTATTTAAATTTTTTTGTTTATTTAAAATTTAGATAATCTATTAATAAAAATACATACTAAAATGAAAAGGAGATACTAAAATTTTTAAACACTTTAATTTAAAAGTTGATAACATTTAAATGAAAATTACATGTTTTTTTTTTAAAAAAAAAATTACTAATGAGATGATGTCCTACAACAAGTTATTCTAGATACGTGTCTCGATCTCACATCTTGTTAGATTGGATTTGCATGTGTTTGTTGTCCTCTTGTTCTGTGACCTTTACCTCCTCTTGTTCTAGGATGATCACGTGTAATTGTGCATTGTTTTTGAAGAACATGATCATCATCGTTGTCATCATCATCATAATAGGTACTCTGAAGATGTATATATCATGATACAAGAAAATCAACACATTGCTACCTCACATTTTGTTTGCATGTATGTTCGAGAAACAAGGGAATTTGAGGTTCAAGAAATTGCAAATGTGTGGCTTGGTCGACGAGCAATGGCATGTGTTGTCAAATTGAATGAATGGTCGTGTGATTGTGGACAATTTCAAGTATTTCGACTTACTTGCTCGCATGCGATTGCA
This sequence comes from Glycine max, assembly GCF_000004515.6. NCBI lineage: Eukaryota > Viridiplantae > Streptophyta > Magnoliopsida > Fabales > Fabaceae > Glycine > Glycine max. Next base: position 33,966,026 of record NC_038251.2, read on the forward strand.
GCGCGTGCTTTTTGCAATTTAAATCATGATGACTTTGTTGACCCTGTATACAAGTTGGAAAATATTTTTAAAGTTTATCAGCATCACTTTCATTCTCTTGGAAGTGAAGACAAATGACCTCAATATTTAAGTCCACATTTTATGTTTGATCTTTCGAAACGACGACCACATCGAGAAGACCAACCACTACTCATATACATAGTGAGATGGACAAACCAATTTCAAATAGTCCTAAAAAATACTTATTGTGTAGAAGTAAAGGACATAATTGTATTGACTGTTCATACAAACAAGTAGATGACTAATATAGTTTCTACTTTTTATGTTTCTCTTTAATTTGTATTGTTCTTTTTATATTAATGTATTATGTTATTTTTAATTTTAGTATGTATTTTTATTATCTAAATCTTAAATAAACAAAAAAATTAAATAAAACAATATTAAAAAGATTAATATATTTTAAATAATAAAATATTAAAATTATATAACATATAAAATAAAACCATAAAAAATAAACACCATATTAAATAAAACTATTAACAAGTAAAATTAAAATTATTTATTTGATAATTAAATAAATAATTTTTTTACAAAACAAAATAAAATAACCGTAAAAAAATTTAAAACTTTTATAAAAAAAACTTTTACGAAAACAATTTTAACTTTTTTATAAAACAAAAGTATTACCGTTTTGAAGTCATAATACCAAAAAAAAATACTTTTATAAATTTAAAGTCGTAAAAGCAAAAAAAAATATAAGCTATAACTTTAAAGTCGTAAAAAAAATACATTAAAATCGTAAAATTATGTATGACTTCAGTTAAAAAAAGATTAACAATTATAATAGGTGTTATGACAGTTGTAAAATGATTCTATGACTTATCCCCTTCTAAAAAATAATTTAAAAGCAACCCTCATTTGAAAAAATATGCAAAAAAAAATGCTCCCTTTTGGTAAAAAAGGCGCCCCATTACATGACTTTTATAAAATTTATATATTTTCATAAAGACTTTTATTTTGAAAAATAATATTCGTCCATTTAAGGTGGATCAATGTGAAAGAAATAAAGATGAAAAATGGAGAGCAAAGGTCACAAATATAATATGCAATGTAACGAAAAAAGAGAAATTAAAAAAAGACAAGACAAAATAAATATATATTTATAATAAATTTTTATTTTTGCAGGTGTAAGAAAAATGAGTAAACTATCCTTTTGTTTTCTAAAAATTTAATATTTTATCATATTAATATCTAAAATTAAGAATTATTCAAATAAGCTCTTAAAATTTCAATAATCAATAGTATTTATAAAATCTGTGAGGCTGTTATCACATATAGAGTAGACAATGCTTTAAAGGTTTTTTTTTCTTTCATTCTCTCTCCTTTTTTTCTACTCTCTTTTTGTTATTTTCTCTTCATTAGAATACACGATTTTTTGAGCGTGCATGCAAAACACGTACACAGATTCTAGTTTCATTTACGGTTACTTAATTTTTTTTAGAGGGTTTTTAATTTTTTTAGAGGACTTAAGAAACTCTTTTCTTCTTTCATTCACTTGCTCTGATTGCAAGGTCTTAATTCTATCATAGAGTTCCAACTCATTACTTAGAGTTGATGGATTCCTTCTTAATTAATTATTAATTCTACAAGTATTTAATCATAGTCAATATTCATTCAACTAGAACCCTAAAGAATTAGGTGTTCAAAATTAAAATATAACAAATAACTTATTAATTATTACAATAATCTCTTGTCAAAGAAAATTATTATATTTTTTCCTGTTCCTGAGAACGAACTTCCTATTGACATATCAATGTAATATTAACTATTAGAAATTCTCAATTAAGTTAGTTCAATGATGACATCTACATATACATCATCTATATATGCAATTTAATAAATGAGATCTATTAATCTTTATCCAATAAAGATCATTATATATATATTGATCTATCCGGATTATTGATGTCCTATTCACATTAATACTATGATCAAGAACAATTTAGATTAAAATTATAAAGGACTTGCTTCTCATTATTATAATCTCTATCATGATAACACACCTCTAATTTTAATCAATGACTTGTCAAATTAACAATTGAATAAAATAATAAACACGATAATAAAATAAAGAGCAATTATTTACTAAAATTGATAACATGATGGATTGGATCTTGCACATATATTTATCCTCAACAATCTCCCACTTGCACTAGAGTCAATCACTCATGTATTCCATTACTAATTCCAACTTATACTCATCAAACTACTTTAGTTTTTAATTTTGAGTCTCTATAATGGGGCACAATCTTTAGTTCTTCTTAAGTACTTGAGAATGGTCTTACCCACTTTCAATGCTTCCCACCAAGACTTTCTTGATATCAACTTGTTACACCTAGTGCATAAATGATATTAGAACATGCAAAAAGCATGTCATATACAATAACTCTCATTGTGCTAGCATATGGTACCTTAGTTATGTATTCTCCCACTTCATGAGTTTTAGGACAATCCTTCATACTGAGAGTAACTCCAATTCATATTGGCAAATAGTCATTTTTGGAGTTTCCATGTTATACCTCTTTAGGATGGTATTAATGTACCTAGATTGGGAGACATCGAGCAACCTTCTAGATCTATCTCAATAAATCTTTATTTCTAAAATGTAGGTTGTTTCTCCCAAATACTTCATGGATATAATATTAGTAGTCAAATATTTCTTCCTTGCATTGTGTATTATTTTATATGTCATCTACATATAAATATAATGCTCCCACTGACCTTTTGTACTCACAAAGTACTTCTTCATAGCTGACAAGATTGAATCATTCAATTATCTTGTTAAAATGAATGTTTCAACTTCTACACACTTGTTTCGATCCATAAATGAATCATTGAAACTTGTATACTTTATTATGATCAAACAAGGATGTGAATCCCTTGAGTTGTGTCATATACACACCTTTTTTTAGCTCACCGTTAAGGAAAGACATTTCCCACATCCATTTCATATTTCATGATCATAGTATGCTACTATAGCAAAAATAATCCGAATTAATTTGAGCATTTCCACGAGAGAAGTTTCATCATAATCTATACCTTCCTTTTGACAATATCCCTTGGCAACAAGATGCGTTTTGTAGGTTTCAATCTTCCAATCTGCTCCAATCCTTTTCTTGTAAACTCATTTCCAACCAATTGGTTTTATATCCTTTGAAACTTCAACTAAAGTCCATACTTTGTTGATCTTCATTGATCCTATTTCGGATTCTATAGTTTCTTGCCATTTCTTACAATCCAAGCTTTACATAGCCTCTTCATAGCTTTTTGGATCATAATCATCATGATAGACCTCATTTAATGTGTAATCTAGGACCATCAAGTTTAATCTATCAGGTGCACAGTGCACTCGAGTTGATTTTTTAGAAGTCTTATGCATTGGGTTCATAGGTTGTTGAATTGGCTCTGAGATTGGTTCATTTGCCTAATCTTGAACTATAGTTGGCTCTTGAGCCACAATTGTTGGAGGTGAATACCTTTGTGGTAACTTTAAAACATTAAAGAAAGGTATCTCAGTTTCCATCTCATAGTCCTGAGTTGTTTCATTGGTTAATTGAGTTTCATCAAGCTCAATTTCTTTACCATGACTTCTTCCTGCAAGGAATTTCCTTTCTAAAAAAATATAGCTCCTCTTGCCACAAACATTTTATGGTCATAAGGTTGGTTTAAACAATATCACATTATTTCTTTGGGATACCCAATGAATCTACATTTCCCAAACATTGCCTCAACTTTGTCTATTCGCAATCTCTTGATGTAAGTGGGACAATCCCAAGCCTTGTTGTGTTTGAGATTCATTCTAGTACTTTCCATATCATATATGGAGTTGTAGATACTAATTTTGTAGAAACTTTATTTGGCAAATAAGTTATTGCTTCTAAAGCATATTTGCACATAAACTTACTAGAAGATCATAGGTAACTTGATTCTCATAGTCAATTAGTATATTAAGCATCTTATGCATGAGAACAATTCTTACATACCGACATTAATCGTCATAATTGGATCTAACCAATTTTGTTTCAATATTTCTTTGTGGGAAATTCCTTGAAACTATGAATGAGTCATTTGGTTGTCAAGTCATTTCTCAAACATATTCTAAGGAAGAATATATCACATATATTTTTCTAAGACATGATGTATCACATACACTTTAAAAAATAATCATACCAAATAAGTATCTGGTTGTCAGGTCAATGCTATTGGTACTTACAAATTAAATTTAATACTCCCTTGGGTAGTCTAGATGTTTAGTATAAAAAATAATTTTGAAATCCACATCTCATGCTTAATTAATTAAAGTCACATAGTTGTTAGGTCGTTCCTTATTATTAATTAAATAAATAGCTTACATCACATGCTTTTATTTTAAGTTGCAGGTGTCTTGGTTGTTAAGTCATTCCTTGTAATGAAAATATTTTTCATCACATGCTCCAATTTATTTTCAAATTACAAGTCTCTTGTTAGTCAAGTCGTTCCTTGTAATAAAATAAATTAAAATAATTTCCATCATATGTTCTAATTTATTTTTTTAAAACCACAAGTTCCTTGGTATTAAACAATTTAATATATAAAACAAATTGGATAATATATCACCATATAATAAAACACATATCACCATATGTTTTGCCATAAAGACTATAAACAACATGTGGAGAAACAAAAATTAGCTCCTAAAATAAGTTTTTTTATAGTTATTAACAAGATACAACTTGAATTAAATCATTTTAATTCAAAATCTTATTTCTATATTAGTTGTTTGAAATAGAAATCAATTTTTGTTATCAAGTTCTTTCACAAGTGAAATAGAATCAATCCAAAATCTTATTTCTATATCTGCATATATTGCAATCATATAATATAATAACAATCATGAAAAGAAATCATCAGTCAAAATTAACACATCAGTGTATGTTAGACAAATGGCCTCAAATATCTTAAGAAGGAGGGGGTTGAATTAAGATATTACAAACTATTTTCCCAATTAAAATTCTACTTTGATTTTAACGCAAGTTCCAAGTTCCCTTAAAGATGAATTTCTAAATGATGATTCAAATTAAACAATCTGAATGTAAATGTAAAGCAACAATAAATAAAAGAGTTTAAGGGAAGAGAAAGTGCAAACTCAGTTTTATACTGGTTTGGCCACACCCTTGTGTCTATGTCCAGTCCCCAAGCAACCCGTTTGAGAGTTCCACTATCTTGTAAAAACCCTTTACAAGTTCTAAACCACACAAGGATAGCCCTTCCTTTGTGTTCAGATCGCTTTACAACAAGAGACCCTTGGTCTCTTAATCCCTTTTTAGAAGTAAGAAGAACAAAAGAAGAAATCTCTCTTGAAAAAGATAGATTGTACAGTGAAACACTCAAATAATTCCTTATCAAATTGCAAGTGTTTTGGCCAAGGAATGTTTTAAAGGATAAGAAAATTTTGTTTTTGAGAGGATAAGACTTTTTGTTCAGAAAAATTCTAAGAAAATTCATGTTCCAAGTCACATATAAATAGACCTTTGATGGTCATTCAAAAACCATTTGAACAAATGTGACTCTTGGAAATAATTATTTGAAAATTTCCTCTGGTAATCGATTACAATACTTGTGTAATCGATTACAGGCTTTAAAATTTGAATTAAAACGTTCAATAACTGCTGGTAATCGATTACCATCCATGTGTAATCGATTACAAGTGTAAAATTTGAATTCAAATTTCTAATAGATGTTATAAATAATTTCAACTGTTGGTAATCAATTACAAGACTTGTGTAATTGATTACATGTTTTCAAAAGTATTCAAAAACATTTTAAAATCATTTCAGGAAGCATTTTGGCCACTAGTAATTGATTATATCCTTTGGTAATCGATTACCAGAGAGTAAATCTCTTGTAAAACATTTTAACTTAAATTCTTTGGCCAAACCTCTTGCTGTTTCAACTTGGAATTTCCTTCCTAAGACTCTAGAGATTATCTTGATCACATATCCTGAATTTCTTGGATTTTTGTCTTGAATAAAACTTAAGAAGCGCGTGATCCTTTGGCATCATCAAAACATCAAAATATCTTTGTGTCTACAGTGTATGTGATATTTCACAAATCAGTACCAACAACAAATTACATATCAATTTAAATATCTTCATATATATTTAATAAATATTCACGCAAAAAATGTGATATATCAATTTCAGAATTTCTAACCATCTAAACAAATATATCACAATATATAAATGTATACTTTGTGAACAACTTCCCATTGAAAAGCATCAAAACGTGATATATCAATTTTAGAATTTCTAACCATCTAAACAAATATGTCACAATATATAAATGCATACTTTGTGAACAACTTCACAATGAAAAGCGTCAAGTCTAATTATTCTAAATTATACAAAATATAATTTCACTTAAAATGAATGAACTCATTAACATTTAATTGGACACGTTTTTCATGATTTTAACATTTGATATACTTAATTATATCAAAGTCATCAATTTATATAGTAATATTGAAGATAATAATTTGCATCTTCAAAGCTATTGAGAATATGTTACATCTAATAAAGATTACATTAACATCTTATTATAATTCACATATTTAATCTATATTTGTATAACCTTTCAATACGTGAAAAAAATTAATCTACTATTATATATCCAATATAATAAACAAATATATCTCAATGCATCACATGTACACCAAATTCAACATCACACGGCGATCAAGATATATTATTTTTTATTTTCATTTCAATCACCATATATTATACAAGATATAATATAAAAATAATAATCTAAAGTATATATTAGAATCTTGATTCACATGTCAAATATACAAAATTCATTAAGCATAATCCAACAATTGAATATAGGTTTTAGATTTATCAAATCAAGTCAAATTCTCTTTCTACTTTTCAGGTCTAAAACTAGGCTTAAACTTTTTTAGTTTGTGTTTGTTGTATTTTGCTTGCTTCATGTAAATGTTGTTTCTATTTATAATGTTAAAAAGATATGGATTTGAGCCTTTTTTAAAGAAAAAAAAGGAAAATTTTAAAATAATTTCATATATCTTTATCTTTATAAAAACAAACATTATCTCAAATATTTTATTTTAAGAAATTTCCTTATATAACACAAACATAATTCCCAATTAATGACATTCCTGATATGTAACAATAGAATATTATTCTTATTTATGGACAACTTGATGTAAGCTCCATTGGAGCTTGTAGGCCTAGGATCTTCTTCATCAATGGATTCATTTGCTTCTTGGAAGATGAATGGCAGCGAAATGGAGCAGGAAAAGAGAGAGGAAATGCCACTTCAAGGAGAAGATGAGTCTAGAAGAAGCTCACCACCATAGGAGGCCATAGATAAGAGCTTGGAGGAAGAAGGAGATGAATGAAGGGAAAGGAAGAGAAGAGCACCAAATTTTGTGCTCTAAAAGAGCTCTGAAATCTGAAGTTTAATTTTCAAATGATCAAAGTTGGAAAAATATACACACATAGCCTCTATTTATAGCCTAAGTGTCACACAAAATTAGAGGGAAATTTGAATTTCTATTCAAATTTCACTTGAGTTTGAAATTGAATTTGTGGAGCCAAATTTTGGAGCCAAAATTTCACTAATTATGATTAGTGAATTTCAGATATGGTTCAGCCCACTAATCCAAGATCAAGTCCAAGATTCTCCACTAAGTGTGCTTAGGTGTTATGAGGCATGTAAAACATGAAGGACATGCACAGAGTGTGACTATATGATGTGATAATGGGGTGTAGCAAGCAAATGCTCAACTCCCCCTCTAAAATTTAATTGGATTGGGCTTCTCCCAATTCAATTAAATTTATTTCTCAACACACATATCAAATATTCACTTAATGCATATGAATTTACAAAACTACCCCTAATACAAAAACTAGTGTAGGTGCCCTAAAATACAAGGGATAGAAAATTCTACATTTCTAAGGTACCCTACCTACATTATGGAGCCCTAAATATAAGGCCCAAAATTAATGAAACCTTAATCTAATATATACAAAGATAAGTAGGCTCATACTTAACCCATGGGCCAAAAATTTACCCTAAGGCTCATGAGAACTCTAGGGCCTTCTCTTGCATCTTTGGTCCAATCTTCTTGGAGTCTTCTATCCAATACCCTTGGGGGGTAGGATTGCATCACAACTTCCACATTTATAAAACAATAATCCCTTTTTTATATTAATTATATTCTTGGTTTTAGAAAAAAAATATAATAATATTTCACTAAAATATTTATTTGATTAAATTAAATTCTCTAATTTAATTATCAAATAAATTATTTTCTTTTGCAAAGATTGGAACACTTGTTTGTGTGTGACCCCGTAGGTTCAATACTAAACAAGTAGTAAATTAATTGTGATTAATTTACTAATTAGGGTAATTGTCTAACAACACTTCTTAACATTTGGATAGCATGAAATAACATCTTTTACCTTCAAGAACCAACATAAGAATAATGTAATATTTCCTCTCATAATTTATAGCTTAAGGTTAACTCTAGAGTATAGTATTGTCAAACTCTAATACGCTAACACATCTAATCAATGAATGACTTAAAAAACCCATTTATTCTTTCATTCAATTGCTCAATGTCTTAATTTTATCATAAAGCTCAAACTCATTACTTAGAGTTGATAGATTCCTTCTTGATTAATTGTTAATTCTACAAGTATTTAATCATAGTCAATATTCATTCAACTAGTGTCCTAAGACATTAGGTGTCCAAAATTAAAATACAACAAATAACTTGTTAATTACTATAATAATCTCATGTCAAAGAAAATTAATATATTTCTTGTTGAGAACTTCCTATTGAGATATCAAGGTAATATTAACTATTAGAAATTCTCAATTAAGTCAGTCCAATGATGACATCTACATACATATCATCTATATATGCAATTTAATAAATGAGATTCATTAATCTTTATCCAGTAAATATCATTACATATATATTGATCTATCCGGATTATTGATGTCCTATTCATAATAATCCTACGATCAAGAACAATTTATATTAAAATTATAAAGGACTTGTTTCTCATTATCATAATCTCTATCATGATAGCACACCTCTAATTTTAATCAAGGACTTGTCAAATTAACAATTTAATAAAACAATAAATATGATGATAAAATAAAGAACAATTCTTTACTAAAATTGATAACATGATGGATTGGATCTTGGACATACATATTTATCCCCAACATCAAGAACACCACTTCCTTAATCTCAGCATCAAAGGGCATACTTTGAATACTCATCAGTGATTTTATTTTAATTCTAGGAAACCTACCCTAAAGAATAGAAGACACAAGATCTCCACCCATTATAAAAAGCTTCTAAAATTATTCTTTAATCATGTCCTTCAATTGAATAGGATCAGTAACTAAATCACCATTATGGTCTAGAAGACCCTTAATAGAGTTAGTCTTCTTCCTAATCATAGCTGAAAAATGAAAAAAAATTGGTGTTACAATCACTGTAACATCCCATTTTTTTGTAAAATAAATTAAAAAGACTTTTTAGTTAAAAAAAAGAAATAGAGTTTTACAAAATGGTGAGGCTTTTATAATTAAATAAATAAGGAGAAATAACTGTATTAAAATAATGGTTTGAAGGAAAATAAAAAAAAATTAATTTATTCATTTGATTGGAAATAAAATAGAGTTCATTTTTATAAAATAAGAAAAAAAAAATAAATAAAGTAAATAATAGGTTGTGAGTACCTTAGCTATAAATAGAGACATGTTAAGTAACTTTTTAGACCGATGATAGCCTCTTCTTCCTCTCAATTTTGTTTTCTCTTTTTCTCTCCCAAAACCCTCTCTTTTTCCCACATACACTCAGACCTATCTTAGTAAAACAACAATCTCAAACTCGTTAACCGTTGGATCGTCGTGATAGCCCAACACTAGGTTTGCAACTCATTTCCAAGCATTCTAACCGTTGAAAATTTTGAAATAGTATTTTAGGTGAGACAAATTCCCTTCGCATTGTAGCTTTCTCTTTTCCCGTAGAGACCCAAAACCTATCCCAGTAAAACTATGATCTTATACTCGTTAACCGTTGGATTGTCGTGAAATTTTGATATGTGATTTATGTTTCAATTCCGCACATCTTCACCGTTGGGATATGCGAAATAATTTTACAGAGATAAACGTGAATCGCACGAAGACAATACAAAATGAAGGATTTAATCTCTTCCCCTTCTCTTTCTAACGCTTGGAAACTCTATCAGAGCTAATTAGAGAAAAAGCTTGAGGAATCTCAGGAAATTGCAAAAGATGTCACTATCACTGTCAAAATACACACATAAGCCCGCTTAGAGGTAAGGGATGAGTTTATCGCAATTGGGGTTAGAATGAACATGTGTAGGAATCCTTAGAAGATTAAATTGGGGTTTATTTTGGGATGTTTATTGAATTATATTTTTTCCTTTATGATTATAAATACAATATTGATGTCTTGATGCGAATTGGTTGATAAAATTGAGTGCTCTTGGTGTTTTCGTTTTTTTATACCTATGATTTTGATATAATTGTGTGAAATTATTTGAGGGGTTTTAATCCCCATGTTGTGATAAATCTTTTGTATAAATTGTTATATTAAGATTATGAAATTGTGCTTCAAATTGTGAGTATGTGATAAATTGAACCTGTGATGAATGGAGAAATATATGTGTATTGAGATGTGAGCTATAAACTGTGCAATCTCACAATTGTAAGACCCTTTAAGGGTGACGAGATAAAATTATTTTGAGAACAATTGAGGAGTCGTGTGTATTGCATAGTTCATAGGTAAAGTGTATATGATTTATGAGGTGTGATAACATGTTAAATTGGGATTGTACCTTTGTGATTGAGACGAGTGTATGAGATAAATTGAGTGTGTATTGACTTGTAATATATGTGTGCATTGAGATGTGGTGTGCATTGAGTTGAGAGCCATGAATTGGACAATCACACGACTATATGATCCTTTAAGGGTGACGAGTTAATGCGCGACGAGTATTGTGATGGGAACCACTGAGGGGACCTGATGAGTTTAATCACAAGCACGACGAGATAAAATTATTTTGAGAACAATTGAGGAGCCATGTGTTTTGTACAATTCATACATAGAGTCTGTCTGTTAAAATGTTTCCTGGGTTGGACCTGAATCAGGAAGGAGAGGCCCTGACGGACTCTTCGGAGTGTAGGCCTGGGGGTAAACTCTTTTGAGTGTAGGCTTGGGGGTAAATAAACCCAGTTTGAGTACTCCTTTAAGCTTGTGCTGATCCCATATGATTGGAGCATTCTCGCAATACAGAGTGACCCTAACTGATCACCTTATGATTTTACCTAGTAAGAGTGACCTGACTTACTAGGGTATGGTTTGTCTTGTCATGTACTCCTAGGCGCTCGATGAGGTTTTCACTGACATGGTACCACATTGCATATAGGATTGAGTCTTAGTGTATTTGTTGCATAACGCTTGTGTATTGATCGATATAGATTAATTTAGTAATATTATGTTTTGATCCTTGAGTACGTGAATGTTGCGAAAATGAATGAGACATGTTGTTTTGTGATGTGATGTTACGCGACAAAGTGGTGGAATGACATAAGTTATGTTTAAGTAAGTTTTATCTCATTTATATGATATGTATATCTATGCTGTCCCGTTTCTCTCTATTAGCTAGGAATGTGATAGCTCACTCCACGTGTGCTATTTGTGTTTGGATCCTGTGATAATCTCGAACTTCGTGTTCGTGGGAGCAGATGGTTAGGTGGATGACTATGAAGAATCTCATGTTAGAGGACACGGGAACACAATGCTCTGATAGGATGTGACATTAGGGTATATGTTTCTATATTAATTGCATGAAGTCTTGCACAACCTTGTTTTGAGCCGAGATGATTTATTATTTATTTGGACAAGTTTTATTATGATGTTAGAAAAGTGAATGTGAGCCATTTACCCTTTTGAAAGGGGCTTTTATTTAAATGTATTTTAAAAACTTTTAATTAATTGTGATTTATTATTTCTTTTTTATGTAAGCTTGCTTGTGGAGCTTCTATGGAGACTGGATCTTTGAGCTTCAATGAGGTCCTTCAATGGTGATTTCCCATCATGGAGATGCAGTGGAAGATAAAGGAGAAGAGGTGAGGGGAGGCGTCATCCACTAGGGAATAAGCCATGGAAGAAGGAGCTTCGCCACCAAGAGAGTGTCTTGGATAAGAAGCTTGGAGAGGGTGCTTCAATGGAGGAAAAGAAAGAGAGAGAGGGAGAAAGAGAGAGGGGGGAGCACAAAATTGAAGGAAGAAAAGAGGGAGAGAAGTTGAACTTTGAAGTTTGTCTCACAAGACTCTCATTCATCAAAGTTACAACAAGTGTTACACATGCTTCTATTTATAGCCTAGGTAGCTTCCTTGAGAAACTTCCTTGAGAAGCTTCTGTGAGAAGCTTCTTTGAGAAGCTAGAGCTTAGCTACACACACCCCTCTAATAACTAAGCTCACCTCCTTGAGAAGCTTTCTTGAGAAACTTCCTTGAGAAGATTCCTAGAGAAGCTAGAGCTTAGCTACACACACGCTAAACTCACCTCCTTGAGATGAGAAGCTAGAGCTTAGCTACACACCCCCTATAATAGCTAAGCTCACCCCCATGCCAAAATACATGAAAAGTTCCTACTACACAGACTACTCAAAATACCTTGAAATAAAAGGCTAAAACCCTATACTACTAGAATGGCCAAAATACAAGGCCCAAAAGAAGGAAAATCCTATTCTAATATTTACAAAGAAGAGTGGACCCAACCTTGTCCCGTGGGCTCAGAAATCTACCTTGAGGTTCATGAGAACCCTAGAGCCTTCTTTAGTAGCTCTAGTCCAATGCTCTTGGATTCTTCTATCTAATACCCTTGGGGGGTAGGATTGCATCCTCCCCTCCACCTTGGAAAGGATTTGACCTCAAATCCTGAGGTTCTTCATACTCTAGGCTCCTTCCCTCGACACCTATAAAAAGAATAAAAACATATGTATTAGTGGTGTTGGGTATGTTAGAGTAGGGTAAGGTCTGAAAACCCCTTCCATGGACATCTTCCCATGAGGGAACATGGTTCCTCACATACTCAATGATTGGTGCTACAAGTATAGAAAAATATGGGACAAACCTTTTATAAAAGTTAAGTCATGGCAGCCCCAGATTTCCCTTATACTTGGTGGAGTAAGCCAATCAGGAATGAACTTTATTCTCTTAGGGTCTGTGGGAACCCCTTGATCGCTATTTAAAAAATTAAGGAAATAAAGCAATAAAACATACCTTTTTTGTATTTTTATATTGATTATTCCTACCCAAAAAATACGACAAACCTAAGGTGTCCCATATGAGCACCTAGGTTTGTATCAAAACCAAAAATAAGAACAAACTTACCTAATGAGTCCCTATGTACATGAATCATGAAGATGTTGGGTGCATGACTGATTTTACAAAAGAGGGTTGCAACACTCAACACATTCATCATATCGCTTCTTTTAGGGATTTGGTTCCTAATAATACCTATTTTGGACACCAACAAAGCACAAGGATTTAAGCTCTTACGAACCAAACCCTCATCCAACAACTTATTTACTTGAGGAATAACCTCGAGCCCAAGAGGTGTGGCAGTGCAAACAAGTGTCTTTTTACAAAAGGAGAAGATGTGGAGGTTGTGATGCAATCCTACCCCGCAAGGGCATTGGATAGAAAACTCCAAGTAGATTGGGCCAGAGATGCAAGAGAAGGCCCTAGGGTTCTTATGAGCCTTAGGGTAGATTTCGGGCCCATGGGCTAAGTACGAGCCCACTTATCTTTGTAAATATTAGATTAAGGTTTCATTATTTTTGGGCCTTGTATTTAGGGCTCCATAATGTAGGTAGGGTACCCTAGAAATATAGGATTTTTCAGCCCTTGTATTTTAGGGCACCTAGACTAGTTTTTGTATTAGGGGTAGTTTTGTAATTTCACATGCACTAAGTGGATATTTGATGTGTGTGGTTGGAAATAAATTTAATTGAATTGGTAGAAGCCCAATCCAATTAAATTTTAGAGGGGGAGGTGAGCATTTTCTTACTACACCTCATTGTCACATCATATAGTCACACTTTGTGCATGTCCTTCATGCTTTTCATGCCTCATGACACCTAAGCACACTTAGTGGAGAATCTTGGAATTGATCTTGGATTAGTGGGCTGAACCATAACTAAAATTCACTAATCATAATTAGTGAAATTTTGGCTCCAAAGTTTGGCTCCACAAATTCAATTTCAAATTCAAGTGAAATTTGAATTTCCCTCCAATTTTGTGTGACACTTAGGCTATAAATAGAGGTTATGTGTGTGCATTTTTTTCAACTTTGATCATTTGAATATTAAACTTCAGATCTCAAAGCTCATTTAGAGCACAAAATTTCGTGCTCTTCTCTCCCTCTCCCTTCATTCATCTCCTTCTTCCTCCAAGCTCTTATCCATGGCCTCCTATGGTGGTGAGCTTCTTCTAGACTCATCTTCTCTTTGAAGTGGCGTCTCCTCTCTCTCTCCCTTTCTCCATTCCGCTTCCATTCATCTTCCAAGAAGCAAAGGAATCCATTGATGAAGAAGATCCTAGGCCTACAAGCTCCAATGAAGCTTGCATCAGGTTGTCTAAGAGGGGAAGTTTCATTAAAATTTGTCTTTATTTCAAAATGACTTTCCTTCTTAGCTAACCTCTTGTAAGAGACACTTACCTCCTTACACTCCTCCTTAACCATTAAAGGTTGTCCTTCTTCCTGGGGGTAGATTTCTTCACTAGATTCTTCCCATTTTGCTTCTTCACTTTCACTAGAGGAAGGTGAAGTAGTAGCCTCATCTTGGCTACTATAAATGTCTTGTCCCCTCATAATCATGGTTTTCTTGGTGGGGCATTGAGAAGTAATGTGTCCTCTTCCAAGACATTTAAAACACTTGATGGAGCTAGTCTTCTCTTGCATACTAGCCTTAAGGGGTTGCTTTTCTATTGTCTTCCCCTTATCATCTTTGGGCTTAGAAAGTGTCACCCCTAAGATGCCTTGACCTTGGTCATTCTTTGGATAAGAGTGAGAGCCATAAGATTTTGAAGTAGACTTCCTTTTAAGTTGTTGCTATACCCTTATTTCCCAATCTAAGTTAGCCTCTACATTGTCCTTCCCATGGAAGTATGGGAAGTTAATGTTAGCCTCTTGAGGCTTTCTTTCCTTTTCTCTCCAATGTGAGTGAGGTCTAAGATGTGACATATGCCTTCCTTCATAATAGTCATAAAGTTCTTCACTTAGGCTCTTGCAAGAGTTATGACTATTATAGGAGGCATGTTTTGCTTTTCTTAAGTCTTAGTATTTTCCTTCTTTCTTCTTCCCTTATTTTCTCTTTTTCATCTTGGCTTATTTCTTCCACTCTTTTTTTTCCTTTTTCTTTTCTCTTTTTTTTTCTTTCCACAACTTAAGGGATCTCAACTCATCTAATATCTTATACAAGGGATCCTTAGGAGTAGAACCCTCACCATTAACACTAGATGAAGAATGAAGTCTCATGTTGGTTTCTAAGTTGTGGTTCTTTCTTGTTGGGGGATTTGAAAACAAAAGGTAACAAAAACTATGGTTGAAACTAGCAAAAAAAAAACACTAAATGAGGTGTGAAAAATAAGGTAAAAACTAATTGGTAAAAGGAAAGCTATCTAAGCGGTTTGACAATGGAAGGTAAAGGAAGTAAGCTATGAAAGTAAGCAAGAAATGTAAATTAGGGGAATCCTAAGAGTGTTTGGATGACCACATTTAAGGTTCCCAACAAAACACTCACTATCCTAAGGAAAAATTGTCTAAAACTATTAGACACAAATGGAAGTAGGGTGTGTTGGATCAAGTGGCCTCGAAATAATTAAGAAGGGGGGGTTGAGTTAATTATTAATGAACCTTTACTAATTAAAAATCTATCCTTCTTAATGTTACTAGATTCAATTAGGCTTTTACTACAAAGTTAAGAAAGTAAAGAACAGAAATAGAAACTTAACCAAAAGTAAAAGCGATAATTAAAGTGCACAACGAAAATTAAAGAGTGTAGGGAAGAAGAAGACAAACACAAGAGTTTTATACTGGTTCGGCAACAACCCGTGCCTACATCCAGTCCCCAAGTGACCCGCGGTCCTTGAGATTTCTTTTCAACCTTGTAAAAACCTTTACAAGCAAAGATCCACAAGGGATGTACCCTCCCTTGTTTTCTTTGAACAACCAAGTGGATGTACCCTCCACTTGAACTGATCCACAAGAGATGTACCCTCTCTTGTTCTCAGTTACAACAACCCAGGTAGATGTACCCTCTACTTGTATCACAAAGGATGTACCCTCCAATGTGTTAAGACAAAATTCTCAGGCGGTTAGTCCTTTGAAACTTTGTGAAGGGGAAACAAAAGATATCTGAGGCGGTTAGTCCTTTGAAATCTTTTGTTTAAGGGAAAGAGAAGAATCAAAAGAATTCTCAGACTATGTCATTTTGAATTCTTTGATAAGGGAGAAGGGAGACACAAAATAATTCAGGCGATTAGTCCTTTGTTCTTTTGGAAAAGGGAGAAGAGAGAAACAAAAAGAATTCAGGCGGTTAGTCCTTGTCGAATTCTTTTTGGCAAAGGGAGAAGAGAGACACAAAAAGAATTCAGGCGGTTAGTCCTTGTCGAATTCTTTTTAGCAAAGGGAGAAGAGAATGAAAAGATATAGCACACTTTTGTTTTCTGTGAAAGAACAAGGTTTGGAAACCAGAAAACTTATAAAGCTTTTGGCAAAGGAAGAAGAAGAAGAAGAAGTTCAAAGAGATGTTCAAAAGTTATTCAAAAAGATATGTAAGAGTTGTTGAAATGCAAGTCAAGGTCTTGCTTTTATAGACTTTTCATGTCTGGTCAAGAAAACCATTGGAAAAGTTATAACCTTGAGAAAAACCTGAAAACCATTGGAAGAGTTACATCTCTTGACTTTTAATTCAAAAGTTGTCACTAGTAATCGATTACCAAAACCATGTAATCGATTACATAAAACATTTTATGAAAAGATGTGACTCTTCACAATTGAATTTGAATTTCAACGTTCAGATACACTGGTAATCGATTACCAATATATTGTAATCGATTACACCATTTAAAAAAACAATTGGAACATTACAAATTCAGTTAAAAGCTTTTGAAATCAAACTTTGTCACTGGTAATCGATTACAGGAAACTGGTAATCGATTACCAAAGAGTAAAAACTCTGGTAACTTGGAAAATTTTGAGAAAAACTCTTTTGAAAAACAAAATTGTGCTATGTTTGTTTTTTGAAAATTCTTTTCAATACTTCCCTTGTGAAGTCTTCTTGATTTCTTCTCTTGAATCTTGAATTCATCTTCTCTTGAATCTTGAAATCAAACTTCTCTTGATTCTTGAATCTTCTTGATTTCTTCTCATGAAACTTGAAATTAACCTTGATCTTGAACTTGTTGACTCAATCTTGAAATCATTCTTTGAGCTTTTTGTCATAATCTTTGTCATCATCAAAACTACTTGAATCAACTTGATTCATCATCATGAAGCTTGCTTCTACAGGGTGACCTATTGGAGGCTCCCAACTTACTTCCAATGAAAGGCCTTCTTGTTACAAAATTTGAAAGCAATGAAGGTAAGTAAATTGTCAATTACAAAATTATAAAAAGGTCCTCAATTTTGGTGGTTGTTCTTTCTTTGGTGATTCACTCAATTTGGAGTGCTTCTTAGCCCAATAGCTCTTAAGGTGGTTGACCCCTTGCTTCTTGACTCAAATTCTTCAAGGGATGACATCAATCCTCCTTTCCAATTCCCTATATGGCAACTCACAAACAAGGAAACAAAGAGACAAGAAATAACCAAAGACAAAAAAAAAATGAAATGAAAGCTAAACCAATGGAGTTTTAACAAGACAATTTTTCAAGGATTATTCAACAATTAAAGCAATGAAAAGGACATAGAAGCAAGCTAGGACTCAAAGAGAAACTTAGAATGGCTCTAGAGTAGAGTAAAAAAAATAAGACTCAAGAAACATCTAGTTTTGGCACTTGTTTTCACACTAATTTTCAATTGAAATTTCAAAACTAAGATTGGTATAAAATAGGCACCAATTATAGAAAAAATTTTGAGCCAAAACAACAAACACACTTCCTTTTCACTTTTTTATTTCTTGGACATTGATTTTCCTGCCAACTTGTGTGATTTTTCATATTTTTTCCTTTTATCCAAATCACTTGGTTATTTTTTTCTAATTTTGGTCCAGATTTCTAGAAAATTCAGTAATCATTTCAGCTCAAAATTCATAGTGACCAATTCTCAGTAATTTTTACAAGTTTGTAAGTCCAAGGTGCCAGCACCAACGATTTCAAATTTCGAATTTTATTTAGCATGGAATATTGATTGCCTTGGGCTTACTTTCAACCTTCCTATGTATGTTGAACTCACTAGGCTTGTTTAACATAGTTTTAGGAGTTCAATATTCACTTAGGATCAAAATTTCAGCCAGCAATTCATTCACCAAAACTCAAATTCACAATAGACACAATCATAAGGAAACCTAAAAGTTCAAGAAAAGGTTCACAATCAAAGACTCTCTAAGAATTTTGCATGAACATGTTAAGGACTAATTAACATGCAAGATTTGACTCAAATCAAATAATAGGCTAAAAGAATTTCATACACTCATGAACAAATGAGTTAGACAAAGAAACAAGAAAAATAAAATTCAGCACAACATAAGAAATCTTATGTGACAAGTTTCATGACTAGACATGACTTCTATGAGAAAACTACAATAGGTGAACAAGTCACTCTAGATTTTTGAGGTTTTCTTCTACTTTAATGTTTTTTAAGAATTTTATGGTTTAGGTTTTAGCCACAGAAATTAACAAGACAAAACTCAAAGGAACCTAAACTCAACACAATTCATGATTCAAGAACAAGAACAAGAAATTTGAACCATAGAAAATCAAATCTAGCTTCTATAACAAGTTTAATAAGTGGAAACTCTAAAGAATCACGTTAATAACATTTAGCACAAGACATGTGAAGAGATACATGGAGAAAAATGAAGAAACAACAATGGAGGAGAAGGTAAAGCTGAAAATTAATGGAGGTTTAAGGAGCACCTACTTAAAGCTCTTGTGCTCTGATTACTACTTGATGGAAGCTTGCTTGTGGAGCTTCCATGGAGGCTGGATCTTTGAGCTTTAATGAGGTTCTTCAATGGTGATTTCCCACCATGGAGATGCAACGGAAGATAAAGGAGAAGAGGTGAGGGGAGGCGTCATCCACTAGGGAATAAGCCATGGAAGAATGAGCTTTGCCACCAAGAAAGTGCCTTGGATAAGAAGCTTGGAGAGGGTGCTTCAATGGAGGAAAAGAAAGAGAGAGGGGGGAGCATGAAATTGAAGGAAGAAAAGAGGGAGAGAAGTTGAACTTTGAAGTTTGTCTCACAAGACTTTCATTCATCAAAGTTACAACAAATGTTACACATGCTTCTAATTATAGCCTAGGTAGCTTCCTTGAGAAAATTCTTTGAGAAGCTTCCTTGAGAAGCTAGAGCTTAACTACACACACCCCTCTAATAACTAAGCTCACCTCCTTGAGAAACTTCCTTGAGAATCTTCCTTTAGAAACTTCCTTGAGAAACTTCCTTGAGAAGCTTCCTCGAGAAGATTCCTAGAGAAGCTAGAGCTTAGCTACACACACCTTTCTAATAGCTAAACTCACCTCCTTGAGATGAGAAGCTAGAGCTTAGCTACACACCCCCTATAATAGCTAAGCTCACCCCTATGCCAAAATACTTGAAAAGTCCCTACTACAAAGACCACTCAAAATGCCCTGAAATACAAGGCTAAAATCCTATACTACTAGAATGGCAAAACTACAAGGCCCAAAAGAAGGAAAATCCTATTCTAATATTTACAAAGAAGAGTGGACCCAACCTTGGCCTGTGGGCTCAAAAATCTACCGTGAGGTTCATGAGAACCCTAGGGCCTTCTTTAGTATCTCTAGCCCAATGCTCTTGGATTCTTCTATCCAATACCCTTGGGGGTAGGATTGCATCACTTTTATTATAAGTACATATATGTGAAGGGTAGAGGGCGTCACAATCACCAAAGCTAATCTAGTATTCTCTTGCCCTTTGTGCCCACTCCAACTCCTCTTGATCTAGAATTTGTTGAAGCTCAGTTCAAAGCTTTCTCTTCAAACTATGAAGACAGATAATGAGAAATGGCACTTCCTATCAATCCCTACCAATCTGGCTATCAATTGTCGCTTTGTATGAAAAATATTACCAAAACGATGTTTATTCCAATCTGATGCTAGACATTTAAATTTCTCAACATGAGTTTGCTTATTAGATGGAGTATTCCATCCTTTCTAAACAACATTCCGAATTGAAGGATTATACAACCAATTTGCCATAAGAAAAAAAGGTTTACCTAAAGTATTATAAAATTGATCCTGAGACAATCCCCACATAGGATCTAAGGAAGAACCTGAGATTGAGAAATAAACTAAATCTGATCCCACAATGCTTTCCTTTGAGTCAATTTAGGAGCACCATAGATAGCTGAAAAACACCAATAATTTGACCTATCCTTAGGCTTAACAGAAACATGAACCAATTGTTCATGAGCCCTCAAAACATCAACAGTAAAACATGTCTCATTCCATAACAACCAAATACCCCTAAAAATCCGTGTGTTGGAACAACATAAGAATTATGAAAAGGTAACTTTTTATTGACAACTTGGGCTTTACTTTCACTAATTTGAGGCTCCAACAAAACAAATATCTGAAATCTATACTTAGCAACTAGGTCTCTGATAAGAATTGGGAGGGATCTAGCCCTTGCCCCTCTCATATTCCATGTGAGAACCATCAAAACATATTCAAATATTCCCCCTATGGATGAACCTCCACGGTAGATGCTTAAGACAACATCTCACACCATCCTGATTCACTAGGTTGCCCATCAACCACCTTTCCCTTATTGACTTCATCCTCACAAACCACCCCTACAGCCTCCCCTTCCACCACAATATTCTCTTTTGACTTAAGATTATCAACTACTAGAGGAAGAAAAGAGTGAGATATAGATTGAGTATTACTTTCATGAAGATCCAAAGAACATTCCACCAGATTCATCATACTCTACAACTCATGAGAGGAAAGTTCCTTAATAGCTTTATTGCTAGCTAGCTTCATTTTCTCCTTTCTTTGGGCCAATTGAGTTCTCAAAGGTCCGACTCATTCATATTGGGCTTGTAGCCCCCCATCTTGAGCTTTTTGTCAAAGGGCTTTGCTTCCTGCACTAGCGAATTTCTTCTACACCCAACATTTTTTCATTAATTCCTAGTTTACCATTTTTCCTTCTTCTTATTCATTCGTTCATGTTCCGTTTTATTGTTACACCATTCACTGGTTTGTTGGAGGCTATGGTCGTCATTTCATTGTGGCTGGTTTTATCAACGTGTATTGTCGTCGTGGTTGGTTACCTGTTGTATTGAGATCGTGGTTGTCATCGTGGTAGGTGTTGAGATGGAAACGGTGCTGGAAAGGTAACTTTTTTACATCTGTGATGAATCCGTATACGGATTTGCAATCCGTAAGGTTCATATGGATTAAGGATCCGTCAATCCTTATTATCCGTAGGGATTAACAATCCGTAAGAGCCATACGGATTGAAAATATGTATAAGTTAAAAAAATTATTTTTAATGTATTTTTTATAAATCTAGTTATATTTATTAATATATTTGTATAAATATTATTACATTAAATACTTTATTCAAGTGTATAAAATATGAAAATTTAGATATAAATTATTGTATAGGGTATCCAGTAGACAACATCTAGTGTCAGCCTATCCAAGCGCTTACAATAGGTTGTCACTAGTAATGTCTTCCCACACTTCTAGCAACAAATATGTGATTTCTTCTCATGGTAATCCTCATCAGCACTAATATTTGCAATTGTAGGGAAATACTCATAGATCCAAGACTACACATATTAAAAAATACCAATAAGAATTCTAATCAGAGAATTTAATCTTGCAACAACTACTATGCCTTCAATCTCAGGTGCAAGCCTTCCAAATTTCTTCACCTTCCTCCCATGAAAGGCCAACTTCAACTCAATATGTTCCTAAAGATAATTAAAATTATTTATGTAAATTAAAATGACAAATACTTGTTTAAATAAGTTTTAATTAAACAAATAACTACCTCTCCGCCCACAATTTGGTTGCCACATGAACAACATATGGCATCAACACTGATGTATCTAGGGATCCGCCTAGAAAACCATATGAATCACCACGTACATCCTCTGTAACTTGATTGTGAGGCTTTTCATGAGGCTCGTCAGTAGCATTATCCACATTCTCAACATCCTCTACAACAGTTGTAGCTGTCAATTGTCTATGTGCCGATGCTATTGGCCTTCAATGCTGAGGGGCTTCTTCCTCATTACCACTAACCTATCTACCTAAGGCTCTTCCTAAAACTCTGCCTAAAGCCCAACACAATGATAAGTGTCATATTTAAGTTATTTTTGGATTAAAATGTTAGTACTTATCTTTCAATTATAATAGTTTTCTTATAAACTTCCCTTAAATCTACTTGTTTTATATATATTGTATATTTACTAATGTTTTTGCTTAAATATAAAAGATTCATCCATGACTCTGAAGGTTTTGATGGTTGTTTGTTGAATCCAGAAATAAAGTTAAAAGGAAGGGGAAAATGGTCATTTTTCAAGATTTTAGGCATCCATTCGCCCAGGCTAGCAATCAACTCGCCTGGGCTAATCAGATTTCTTCAGGCATAAGTAATCAACTCGCTTAGGCGAGCTACAACTGTAACAACCCATTTTTCGTAAAATAAATTTAAAAGGCCTTTTAGTTAAAAATAAATAGAGTTTTAGAAAAATGGTGAGGTTTTTATAATTAAATAAATAAGGAGAAATAACTTTATTAATTAAAATAATGGTTTGAAGGAAAATAAAAAGAATATTTTATTTATTCATTTGATAGGAAATAAAATAGAGTTTTTATTTATGAAATAATAAAAATAAAGAAAAATAGAGTAAATAATAGACTGGGAGTATCCTAGCTATAAATAGAGACATGTTATAGTCTCTACGCTTCTTATTCCTCTCAATTTCATTTTCCCTTCTCCCCCTCTCAAAACCCTTTCTTTTTCCCGCTTACACTCAAACCTGTCTCAATAAAATGATGATCCCAAACTCATTAACCATTGGATCATTTTGAAATTTGAACACGATGTTTGCAACTTATTTACGCACAGACTCACCATTGGGATTTTTAAGGTAATGTCTATAGTGGAAGAAATGTCCCTTGCACTAAGCTTTTTCTTTTCCCATAGAGACTCAAAACCTGTCCAAGTAAAACTACGATTCCGGACTCGTCAACCGTTGAATCGTCATGAAATTTGGACACCAGCTTCGGAATCCATTTCCGCACATTCTCACAATTGGGATATATGAAATAATGTTTTTGCAGAGAAAAATTAGTCTCGCACGTGATAGTAAAATGGAGGCTACAATCTCTTCTCTTTCTGTCTAACGCTTGGAAACCCTAATAGAGCAAACAGAGGAAAATCTTGAGAAATCTTAGGGAATTGCTAGAGAAGCCGCTATCATTGCCGGACTACAAACATGGGCTCGCTTAGAGGTAAGGGATGAGTTTATCGCAATTGGGGTTAGAATGAACATGTGTAGGAATCCTTAGGGGATCAAATTGGGGTTTATTCTGGGATGTGTATTGTATTGTAATTCTTTCTGTATGATTATATGAACTGTTTGAGGGATTTTACTCCCTGTGTTGTGAGAAACATTTTTGTATGATTTGTTTGTATTTTGGATAAGATTTAGCGTGATAAATAATTATATTGGGATCGTAAAATTGTGATTAAAATCGTGTATAAGTGATAAATTAAATATGTGATGAATTGTGAAATAACATGTTGCTTTGAGATTATAACATTGTTATTGAGATTGGGTACAAGTGTCAAGTTGAATGTGTTAATTTGTGAGATACACGTAAACATGTGATGGTGGATTGTGATATTATGAGATGTTAAATTAGGAACATGAGATTTGATTGTGAATAAGTATGTGGTTAATACTTGATGTGACAATACTTGTGCTGTGAGCTGTGAATTATACAATAACCCAACCAGTGTTTACCTTGAGAAAAGTGTTTATGTACAGTGTTAAAGGAAAAGTGTAGGATTCCAAGTTAGGAACCAGCGTTAAATTATAGCGCAATGTGTTAAACATGTTTGAAACATGATTGTGAGGTTGTGAGTATTATATAATTCATGAGTAGTGTTTGCGTGCAAAAATTATTTTAGGGGTTGGACCTGAATTGGGAAGGTAAGGCCCTAATGGATTCTTCGAAGTCTAGGCCTTGCGGGTAAAGACACTCAGTTTGAGTGCTCCTTTAAGCCTATGTTGATCCCATATGGTTGGAGCATTCTCGCAAAACAGAGTGACCCTGATTGGTCACCTTATGATTTTACTTAGTGAGAGTGACCTCACATACCCATTGTGTGGTGTGTCTTGTTATGTACTCCTAAGCGCCCTAAGGTGGTTTTTCACTAACATGGTACCACATTGCATATAGGCTTGAGTCTTAGTATAATTGTCGCATAACGCTTGCTAATTATTTATTATGAAATTGATGAGTGTTATTTTGTCTTAGCCCAAGTGTGTGATTCATGCGTAATGTGATTGGTGATTGAAAAATGAATTTTACATGATAAAGTGGTGAAGTGACGTGGATTGTATTAAGTTAAGCTATGTTATAATTACTTCCATAATTTATTTTGATTACGTCGTTGTTTATTTGTATTTTTTTAAAATTTGATAACTCACTCCATGTGTGTTTTTTTGTGTTTGGATCCTGTGATGATCTCGAACCTTGTGTTCGTGGGAACAAATGACTAGGTGGATGACTTTAAAGAACCTCATGCTAGAGGATGCTAGGGCACAATGCTCTGATAGGATGTGACATTGGGGATGAGTTTTTATTTTAATTGCATGATGTTATTTTATTTTATTTTACCTCACTCATTTAAAAAAATTTCTTTTGTAAACTTTGACGGCCTTGTTTTGATATGGATATGTTTTTAATAAGTTTTATTTGGTAATAGTGAAGTGAATGTGAACCTTTTACCAATGTGAATTTTTTTATCAATATTTTTATATATTTTATTTATTTATATGTATGTTGGGGTAAAGGATGTCACAACAGCTTGCCTGTACGAGTTTGTGCCTTCAGCGTTAAGCAACAAATTTGCCCGAGAAAATTTGTCTGCACCTCTTGGCTCTTTTCTATAAATAGTCATGTCAAGGAAAATGTGAGGAACACCACAGAAGGAAGAAGGAAGCACAAAGTGGAGCCCGGGTGCTGCAGAGTTGTGATCATGGATCGCATCCTTCGTCATTTCTCTTGTTGATCTTGTGATCTACACAATGATCAGTTAGTTTCTCCAAAGGATTGGATGTAATCTTTGTACCCTTATGTATCTCTTTTGATATTATATATATGTATGAATCTTTTTTGCTCATTATTGGTGATTTCGTTATGCTCGTAATGCTTGATTCTATTTGATCACTAGTTTCATGAAATTGGATTTTAGGTTTGACTGGAAAGTACTCTTAGAATTTGAACTTAATGAATTTACTCTTTACATTACGTTGCTAGGAATAGAGCATAACATTTTGATTGCAAAAAGCATGAGATTATGGTTGTAATGCTGGGATATTTACTTCATATGCGAGGGATTGATATTTGGTAAATATTCTTAGGATTCTCGAGTGTGAGGGATCGATTCAAGGTAATTTAATGTGTGCATCAATAATGTTAGAAAATGATTCATACATGTTAATCTTATTAGGATACTAAGGGTATGAACGATTAAATCCAACGCTATGTTTTTCTTGAATTAATTAATTTCATTATTATTGTTTTCGTAATTTTACGTATTTCCAACGCACTAAATTTCATTATTTCTGTTATTGTCGCTATTTCGTTACTTTAGTTATCTTTCGTTAGTTAGACAAACTCATGATATTTCGATTGAATTTGTACATAACTATTAAACTGATAACCATTATCTGAAGGAATTGAGTAACTCAAGTCCCTGTGGAGATGATCTCTTTTTATACATCTATAACCTGCGACGACATTAGTACGCTTGCCAATAGCTAACACGCAATCTTGTGGTTCTAACCATAATCTAAAAATTTAAACAGTAATATCAATTAATGTCATGTTCAAATAATAGTTGTGTTTCATAGTTCATAACAAAAAATTTTTTATTCTATTATTTGAAAACTAACTAAAAAAGCAACTAATAAATCTTTTAAAACCCTATTGCATTATTGAATGTAGTATATTTTAACAAATGTAATAAAAAAAATTTAAATTACTTTAAATGATTAATCTGACAAACTAAAATATATCATCAAAATCAAACTACAATTTTATTTTAAATATTTTATAAATAATTATATTAATACTTTTATATATTCATAAATCAATCTAGAAATTCATTTTTTAAATTTTTATACTTCAAATTACTATTTCTAGCTAACAAAAATATATGATCAAAATCAAAGCATAATTTTATATTATTTTTTTACAAATAAATATTTAATTATTTTATTAATAACTATTTTAATACTTTTATATATTTATAAATAAATGAAGAAATTCATTTCTATACTTAAATCACTATTTATATAAATATTTAATAGTATTAATGTAATAATATTTATACAAATATATTAATAAATAATATTTTTCTTATACAATATTACCTATTTTTGTTTAAATAAATTTTTTTAAAAAATACAATATAAAAATTTGGAATTTTTGTTATTTAATTATTTTATAAATAACTATTTTAAATATTTAAAAGTATTAAATAATTATTTATAAAATAATTAAATTATGACAAAATTTATACATTAATTTTTAAATAAACATAATTATTAAATAATTTTTTATTAAATAAATAAAATGTTTAAAATTAACAAACATACGGATTGTCAATCCGTATTGTGCATACGGAGTTCAAAAAATAAAAACTCACCGTTGACAACAGTGCTACTCATCTCACGGAGGAGCAACCACGTACGGGGAGCAGCCACGAAGTCAAACAACACAAAACAATGAGAGTTTCGTGGAGGATAGGAAAAAATGCATGGAAAATGCAAATGAACAATGTAGTTGGAAGATGTATTTGAGCTTTTAAGAAAATGGCAAAACTAGTATTTCACTTATTTGGATGGGTGGCAAGAAAATTGAATGGTGCAAGAAGAATATCCCTTTGTCGAAGAGATGACTTCTATCCACCATTGGCCTAAAGGTGGGCTGACAAGTTGGTCCACCCTTTAAAAAAAATAAAAAATTTTAAAAAAATAATTGACAACACAAAGTATTTAAAATAACAGACTAGTCTTAAAATCTTAAATCACACAAAATATTAATAGTCTTCAATAATAACTAAGAAAAAGTCCCCTCATCATCTGTCATACCACTCATTGAAGATGTCAGAGCTTGCCTATTGTCCGTCGATATTGTGAATGTATGAATACATGATTTTGATGATGCCAAAGAAGAATCAAACAAGGTTGCTTCAAAGGATAAGCATTGCTTTAAGATTAATACAAGGTTGCTTCAAGATTAACTCAAGATCAAGCCTTGCCTCAAAACAAAGTGTTTCCAAGACATCCAAGGCTTTGGTAAACGATTACCAAGTAGTGTAATCGATTACCAGAAGACAATTTTGAAAAATAGCTGTTAAAAAGGGTTTTGAATTTGAATTTTGAACCTGTAATCGATTACCAGATGTTTGTAATCGATTACCAGCAACAAAACTCTTGAAATTCAAATTCAAAAGTCATGACCCTTCAAAATATAACTGTATAATTGATTACCAGAAACCTGTAATCGATTACTAGTGAAAAAATTTAGAAAAAGCTTTTTGAAAAGACACATCTCTTCAAACCATTTTGAAAAGGCACGAAGGGCCTATATATATGTGTGTCTGACTTAAAAAAGCAAGAGAGAGATATTCCAAGAAAAATTCATTGTCAAATGCCCTCTCAATATCAAATTGTATTATCCACTCTAAAGGAGAGAAATCTTTCTGTTCTTCTCAGAAAGTCAATTGTAATCAAGAGATTGGTTGTCTCTTGAATTGTGAGTTTCCTGAACACAAGGGAAAAGGATTCCTTGGGTGTTCAGAAGTTGTAAAAAGGATTTTTACAAAGATAATGGAAAATCTCAAGTGGGTTGTTTGACGACTAGACGTAGGCACAAGGCGTGACCGAACCCGTATAAATCAAGTTTGCATTTCTCTCTTCCCTTATCTCATTTATGTTATTGCAATCAATTTTGTCTTGCATGTTTTAAAGAACATTATTAAATTGATTGCTACTTCTTCTGCATTATGAGACTATCATTTAGAAAGGGGTTAAAAGTTTGTTAGTGGGAAATTTTGAAACTTAATTCACCCCCCTCTTAAGTTATTAAGGCCACATGTCCAACAGATATATCCTTCCTCTGTCGCATATTAATTGATCCTTCCTATTGTCATACAACCCACACTCAAAGCAAATTAAGCTTAGCCCTTCATATTCAACTGCATATACTTGTTTCTAAATTTCAAAGGAGGGCACAAGAGTTTTAGTCAAATCAACTTCAATGTCTCTTCTAGCAAATTTACTTTTCATAGTAACCGTAATTTTCTACATACCATCTTGCCGCTTCAAAAGAGTAGTAGGGTTGATCTTAAGCATCTTCCCCAGGCAATTACCTATCTTCCACAAAATGTTAGAATCATAAAGCTTAAATTATTGTATGCATTTTCATTTTTGATCTATAATCTATTATTATTGAGATTACTTAAAAGAAATTAGTTATACTCTAAATATTCATTAATAACCCAAGACCAAATTTTTTAATTTCCTTATGATAGTTTAAATTTCTAAAAATGTTATTTAGTATTTATAAACATTTTATGATTTCAATAAGTTAAATTCTAATTTTAGTCCTCTTTTATTTTTTTTTTATGATTTCAATAGGTAAAACAAATGATATGATTTAATAGAACAAAAAAAAATGTGCAGGTATATTTTTTTTTTAATAAAAGGCAAGTTTGCAAAGCATCATAATAGAAACTAACAACCCAACTAGGTTGGCACTCTAGCTCCTAATAATCACATGCTTCACTACCTGATATTATTAATATAGAAGAAGAAAAAAAAAAGAACAAGCATACAAAAAGGAAAATCATGGAGGGATTATACCAAACCCATGATATGCAAAAAAGTCAAAAACAAAAACTAGGACACAGACAACGATTATAAATGAAGTCAATCCTTAAAAACAAAGGTGCATCATCCCACCAAGAAAAATCATTCAATTGAAGTCCAAAGTTAGCAAGAATATCCACGTAAACATTTTGGGACTTATATTCTACACCTCCCTAATCACATCTTGCACCTCCCATTTTCTAAAAAAAAAAACCCAACCTACCCTCTACCCCTTGTATCTTCTTTTTCTTTCCCTTCTTCCTCCCACAGACCCTTCCATTCCTTCTTCTCTTCTTCCCGCAGCACACCCATTTTCCAGTGTCAAAGGTTCCAACTACGACAGAGGTTCCAACTGAAGTGTTCTTCCAACAACGATAGAGGTTCAAACGCTCTCCTCCTCCAACTATCCACACCAGGTACATTCCAACACATTGCACCTCCATTCTTTTTTGTTTTTCAAAATGACCTTTCTAGAAAAAGGTTTCTGGAACACCTACTCTGGAAGTAACACCTTTCTGGAAAGCCTGTTTTGGAATATTTTTCTTTTGGATAAGCCCTTTCGAAATACCTTTCCGAAAGCCAAAAATCCTTTTTGGAAAGCCTATTCCGGAGTACAGGTGCTTCTTTCGGAGTGGGCTTTCCGTAAGCCCAATATTGCTTTCTGGAACACCCCTTCGGGTATATCATTCTTGACATTTGCTTCTGAAATGAACGTTCCAGAAAAAGGTTATTCTGGAACACCTTTTCCGAAAGCTTATTCGTTGCGGAAAGCCTATTCTAGAATATACCTTTTGCTTCCAGAAAGGCCTTTCTAGAACATTTTTTCCTACTTATGAAAACACTATTCCAAAAGCTTTTTTTGGTTTAGAAATGGTCATTTCGGAAGCAAATTTGGTTTTGTTATTTTATAGTTTTAGCTTTAGTTTGTATGGAGGATGATTACTTGAACTAGATGTCTGATGAAGTTGACATGGATATAGATGATACCACTAAAAATGAAGATTCTAGCAAAATTTTTACAACTATGAAGGTAATAATATCATCATTATTTAATTGTTGATGTATTTAATACTTGGAAGGTGAACTTCGACCAAAAAAATGTTGTATGATGTTTGTGTAGGTTTTTTATACTCGAGAAAAATTATTGAAATGGGTTTAGGAGGTTGCATTTGAGTTGGGTTTTGTTGTTGTCATTTTGAGGACAGACACAAGAAAACAACCCGGAAGAAAGATATTTGTCATCTTGGGTTATGAGAGGGGTTCCAAATATAGACAACACAAGAAAAGATGCAAAGACGATCACTAAAACTAGAAAATGATATTATCCTTTTAGGTTGAAAGGAAGACCATTAAATACTAGTAAAAGATGGGTACTTAGGGTTTTGTGTGGGACTCATAATCATGATGTTGTTGAGACATTGGTCGGTTATACATATGATGGTTGACTAACTCGTGATGAGAAGACAATGCTTATTGATATGATAGAGTATGGTGAAGCCTAAAAATATTCTTCTGACATTGAAAGAACACAATGACAAAAGTGTCACCACCATCAGACAAATGCCCCAAAACAGAAATGCAACATTTAATATATTTGCTAGAGCGTAATATGTATTTTCATTGGCATGTAATGAATGATGAAGAAGTTGTGTGGCATATTTTGGACAAATCCTAATGCGGTAAAGTTGTTGAATGCACTTAACATATGTTCTTTATGGATGATACGTATGAAACCAACATGTATAGGCTACCTTTCCTTGAGATTGTTGGTGTTACTTCTACTGGACTGATATTCTGTTAGTTTTACTTATATGGAAGCTAAACATGAAAAAATTGTGTGGACACTTGAAAGGTTCAGAGGCCTTTTTCACAGACATGATGGATTGCCAAAATTGATTGTCACATACAGAGATCTAGCTTTGATAAATGTAGTAAAAATTGTGTTTCTTGATTCACATAATTTGTTGTGTCAATTTCATATTATAAGAATGTCAAAGCAAAGTGCAAACAACATGTAACTCTCTAAAAGGCCTAGGATCAAGTGATGGAGGCGTGGATTTATGTTATGGATTGTCCGACAGAGTGTGCCTATGAAGATCATCTGACAAAGTTTGAAGTTGTTTGTGCACCCTGGGGTGAGTTTGCTGCCTATGTCAAAGAAACTTGGTTGATCCTGCACAAGAAAAGATTTGTAAAGGCATTGACCGATAAAGTCATGCACATGGGTAGCACAACAACCAACAGGTAATTAACTTATAGCCCATGGTCTATTAAACTAGTATTTGTATACAATGTTCATTCTGGTGCAACGTTTTTCGCAAACTTGTTTTGTAGAGCTAAGTCTGGCCATTAGGCGTTGAAGCGGTTGCTCCAGACTAGCATGGGAGACCTATGTAAACGTTGAAATGCAATGAATAACATGATCATTATGCAACATAATGAAATTAAAGCCTCATTTGAACATTTGTGATGACATATGAATATGCATTTAGTATTTATAAACATTTTATGATTTCAGTGAGTTAAATTGTAATTTTAGTCCTCTTTTATTTTTTATGTATGTCTTTTTCTCTTTCACTTTTAAAATTTAGGATGGTTTCTATTTATGCTAACGGTAATATTTGTAGGGATTGGGCGCATATGATACTGAAGTTCCACAAAGCTGTCGGGATTGGAAAGTTGAAGGTTACATATGAAAAATACTCTAGACAAGAACTCATTAGGGCTGCAGCAGTGAAACCGTTGGATAGACTTCCCCTGTGATTTGAACTGTGCTCTAGTTAAACCTGTTATATAATAAGATATTCGGATGAAGTCTTATGATCATCTACAGGGGAAAAAAATATCCAAATGATATTCTAAACATACAAACCACAATAAAATATTTAAGAGGAAATTAGTCACCTTTATTGAGTGCATCTAACTGAACAACACTTTTCCTTGTATATCTTTGCACCCTTCCCTGATTGGAACAAGAAAAGTGATCAGTGCTTCATAATTGTGTAAACCCATAGAAGTTTAAATTTTTAATATTTTACATTATATGATTCCCTTTCACCATCTCAGCAAGAAAAAAGAAGGATAAGTTGTACCAAGTTAATGCTTCCAAAGGTAGAAAATGATTCAAGGGCCGACTTGTTTAATTGAAAAAAAGTGATTTTACGATGCAGCTTATTTTAAGAGCTTTGGAAAAGCATAAAAACAACTTTTTTTTCAAAAAATTACACATAATTATATATTTTAAAATATCTTTATAAACAAACTGAGATAAAATAAAAGTGTGAAATTAGGGTTCAGCTCATATATGCTATTATATGCTTAGGTGCCATTAAATCAAGCTGCTGTAAAACCAGACTTCTGACCACCAACCACCTCCAAAAGTTTATGTTGTATATATGATAATGATTATTTGCTAGAACAAGTAGTTCATTTATTTAAGGAAAAGTTTCCTAGCCTATCATAATAAAGATCTCGGTGACTGTCTGGTTCAACTAATTTTGGAGAAGTAATTGATTATTTTTACCAGCTTCCAATGAGAGCTTTTGAAAAATTCAAGATTAAAAGAAAATTCAATCTCTATAGATGTTTCACGTAATAGAAACTTATCTTGTGATGGTGCTTTATCTCAAGCAGAGATTGATGCAATGTTCTTTACAATTGCTTGAATAAGATAGCATATTAATTCTGTCTTTATTTCCTCTACTGATTTCTTCGTTATTTGATTTTATGTCTTATGTGCCTTTCTAGGGTTCTAGCACGTTCAAGTTCCAAAATAGCGGGCGTATCTTTGAGGAAATCCTTCACGGTATGTAAACCAGTTAATTAACTAACAGGTATTCCAATTTTCTGTTCATCCCATGTGTTTTTTTTTACTTAATCAGTTCTTGATTTAAAGGAATACTCTTTTTACTGGTGTTAGTTAATGTTCTTGATACCCTAACATGACTCTTTTGAAGAAATCAGTAGAGGAAATAAAGACAGAATTAATATGCTATCTTATTCAAGCAATTGTAAAGAACATTGCATCAATCTCTGCTTGAGATAAAGCACCGTCACAAGATAAGTTTCTATTACGTGAAACATCTATAGAGATTGAATTTTCTTTTAATCTTGAAGGTCCACATAACAAAAATATGAAAGTTGCTAAAATATAAAACCATTAATGTGTTTTCATCCAAGAGCTTAAGCATCTCGGAGGGTTGGTTCTGCATAGTATCAACATCTCTATGATCATCTCTAATCTCTAATTTAAAGGAATGCTACTGTTAAGAGCAGAAACACACAAGCAGAAAAGGCAGCAAAAGCAGACATAGAGCAACAAGCAGCAAGGAAGCAACAGGGGAATGTAGAAACAAGCTAGGAGACAAAGAAGGGAGAAGGACAAAGGCTAAAGAGGGAAATTCACAAACCATAGTGCTTCAGGGACTTTGTGAGCAAGTAGTGGAGCAGGGGATGAGCTGGCAGTAGTGCTCCTGAGAGTAGTGGTGCTCCTTGAATCACTTTGTTGGCTGCTAGGTACCAATCTGTTAGGATTATCCTGCTTTTTGCAGTCTTGCAATTTTCATTCCTCCAAGGCAATATGCCATCAGACCATTAGGGAATTGTTAGATGAATACCAGTTTGAATGTTCTATAAATACTAACAATGTACTCAAAATAGTTAAGCAATAATACAGTATTCCTTTCCTTACCTTTTTCTTAGGAGACACCTAGGCCTCGAATGCTAGGAAGTTCATTCTGTTCTTAACAAATCTGATACTTTCATTTCCTTCATCCATGGTGGACTCCCCTCGAGCTAAGTCTCCATTGGAATGCATTAAGGAAGCAATCTCCCAGCTTGCCTCGAGCCAAATTGCGGTTACTGAAAAATTAGAGGATCTCCTCCTTCGAAACTTGATGTCCCTAGGTTTGATGTACCCAAAACAGCCATTATCAACAACCCCGAAATGAAACTTGATGTCCCTAGGTTTGATGGCACTGACCCTTCGGGGTGGGTGTTCAAAATCACACAGTTTTTTGCGTATCACTCCACCCTAGAACCCGAACGTTTAACCATTGTCTCCTTCGCCATGGAAGGACCCACCCTGGCTTAGTTCCAGTGGATGACCCGCAACCACCAGTTCCCCACTTGGGCGGGATTTTTGCAGGCCATTGATACCCACTTCGCTCACTCACCATACGAGGACCCAACTGGAATCCTCTTCAAGTTAACCCAGCGAGGTTCAGTTAATGAATACCTGCATCAATACCGCCATCGCTCCTCTTGAGCTGCTTCGTCTTGGGCTTGGATCCCAACATCCGCCATGAAGTACAGGCCCTCCAGCCCCTAACCCACGTTCAAGCTGCCAGGTTGGCACACCTTCAGGAGGATAAGCTTGCGGAACAATGCCACCCATCCCGCGGTCGCACCACCCATGGCTCCGCCCTACCATTCCCACCTCCATCTTCCCCCCTACCTCTCCCACCACCCACTTCGCTACCTACTCCCTCTCCTCCATTATTACCCTCACCCCCCAAACCCCCCTCCCTTACCATTGAAGCGCTTGACCCCCGTCGAGATGGCGTACCGACAAGAGCGCGACCTCTGCTTCAATAGCGATGAGAGGTTCACACGCAGGCACCACTGCGCTTCCCGCTTCTTTCTCCTCATCGCAGATGAATAGCAGCACGAAGAAGCCTCGAACCCTAATTTATTAATCCCTGACCCGAGCCCCGAAGAACCAAACTCCCAAGACCTGCCCCAGGCCCAAATCAATTTTTGTGCGTTGTCGGGTCAGTCCGCCCCAGAAACACTGCGCATGTTGGGCCGCATCACTAACCAGCCCGTCATGATCCTCATCGACGGTGGGAGCACGCACAACTTCGTGCAAGCTCGGCTGGTCCGGCACCTGAACCTCCCAACCACACCCACGCTGGCCCTCTGTGTCCTCGTCGTCAATGGCAATGAAATTGAGTGCCACAAAATCTACCCTGACACCACCATCCACATCCAAGGCCATACCTTCACCACTGATTTGCATGTTTTACCAATTAGTGGAGCCGATGTGGTCCTCAGAATGCATTGGCTGAAGTCCCTTGGCCCCGTATTGACGGACTACAACTCCCTGACCATGAAGTTCGTCCATGGTGGCATGATCATTCAACTCAAGGGCAATACTACCCAGGACCTGGAAGCCATCTCCCACCGCAACTCCGGCGACTGGTCCAGACCAATGGTGCCAGTGAATTATTTCACATACGGGTCTCCCCTTCCTCTACCACCCCCACAACCACTCACCCTAATATCTCCGCCTTGCTCACCCAATTCGCACCCCTATTCCAACAACCCAACACTCTTCTGCCTCCTCGGCCTACTAATCACTCCATCCTCCTTCAACCCCACACAACTCCAGTCATCGTCCGACCATATCGCTACCCTACTTTCAAAAACACGAAATTGAGACTCAAGTATCCCAAATGCTTCAGTCTGGCATCATTCGCCCAAGCATGAGTCCCTTCTCCTCACCTATTCTCCTGGTTAAGGAGAGGGATGACTCCTGGAGATTTTGTGTAGACTACAGGGCCCTAAACACCCTAATAATCAAGGATCGCTTTCTGATACCAACAATTGATGAGCCCTTGGACGAGTTTGGTGGCGCCACCTGGTTTTCAAAGCTCGACCTCATGCAAGGCTATCACCAGATTTTAATGGTGGAACTCAACATCGCCAAAACTTCCTTTCGGACGCACCATGGCCACTACGAATTCCTCATCATGCCATTTGGGCTCTACAACGCCCCGTCAACCTTCCAAGCAACAATGAACAAGACTTTTGGCCCCTATCTACGTAAATTTGTTATCATCTTCTTTGATGATATACTAATTTATAGCAAAACATTTGCAGAGCATTTGGAGCACCTCCGCAAGGCCTTCGAAATCTTGAGCTTACACCAATTTTTTTCGAAGCTTTCGAAGTGTTCCTTTGCAACTTCTCAAGTGGAATATCCAGGTCATATCCTACCTCACCAAGGAGTGGCACCAATGCCGGCAAAGATCGAAGCTGTCCAGAATTGGCCAACTCCTCAATCCACTCGAGCCCTGAGAGGCTTTCTGGGCCTGTCAGGATTCTATAGATGGTTCATCCGAGGCTACTCTTCAATTGCAGCTCCCCTCACGGCTCTCCTGGCTAAGGACTCCTTCCACTGGAACGTTGATGTTGACGAAGCCTTCCTCAGCCTGAAGAAAGCTCTATGTTGTGCCCCTGTCTTAAGCTTGTCGAACTTCTCCATTCCATTCTGCGTGGAAATAGACACCTCCGGCGTAGGAATGGGTGCAGTTCTATCCCAGAAGAACCACACAATCGCCTTCTTCAGCAAACCCTTCTGTTCTAAGCTCCTTCGTGCTTCCACTTATGTCAGGGAGCTTGTCGCCATTACCACCGCCTTTAAAAAGTGGAGACAATACTTATTAGGCAATCCTTTCACTATTCTCACAGACCACCGTAGCCTCAAAGAATTAATAGGTCAGGCCATTCAAACACCTGAACAGCAATGCTACCTGGCACGATTACTAGGCTATGACTATACAATTCACTATCGTGTCGGAAGATCCAATGCAGCAGTCGATGCCCTCTCACGGTAGCCAAAAGAAGCCCCCTTTGGCCAATTTTTTCTTCTAACCATTCCATACTTCCTTTTTTTTGCAAGAACTTAAACAACAACTCCTCAACAATCCCTTCTTCGTGGACTTTCGCCGCTGCATTCAAGACAATCCTTCTCAATACCCTGACTACTCCATACGTCATGACTTCATACTTCAGAAGGGTCGTATATGGCTTCCCAAAGGTCTCCAGGCCATCTCCACTATCCTCACAGAATTCCACAATACTCCCATTGGTGGCCACATGGGAATTACAAAGACCATGGCATGCATCAGCGAAAATTTCGTTTGGCCATCCATGAAGCAGGATGTCCAGTTATTCATCGCCACTTGCCTCATAGCCAACAGACCAAGAATGACCACTGTAGGAGCCCGGGATTATTATGTCTGCTACCAATTCCGACGAGACCTTGGGAGGACCTCTCCCTCGACTTTATAGTTGGCTTGCCTCCTTCTCAAGGTCACACAACAATGCTGGTCATGGTGGACAGTTTCTCCAAGGGGATACACATTGGGATACTTCCAACGCATTGCACTGCTACTATAGTGGCTAAGATATTCATGGAGACCACCAGAAAGATTCACGGCATGCCCAGAAGCCTTGTCTTCGATCATGATCCCCTTTTTATGAGTTGATTTTGGCAGGAACTTTTCAAGCTCAGTGGCACTAAGCTCAAGATGAGCACGGCGTATCATCCTTAGACGAACGGCCAAACATAGGTGATGAATCGCGTGATCGAGCAATATCTCCGGGCATTTATCCACCAGAAACTGACAACCTAGGGGTGCTTCTTAGTATGGGTTGAATGGTCGTACAACACGTCCATACACTCTGCCACTGGTATGTCGCCGTATGAAATCACTTTCAGCAAGAAGCCCCCTAACATTCCCCATTACCTCGCTGGAGACTCCAACGTGGCGGCAGTTGATGAATGGTGTGGAAGCAATGTTTTCCAAGTTTATTTTGATGATGCCAAAGACTTAAGTCAAGAATCAAGAGTCAAGCAAGTTTCAAGAATCAAAGAGTCGTTCAATCAAAGCAAGTTTCAAGAATCAAG